>NC_058404.1:61057119-61109023 GCF_002201575.2 Neomonachus schauinslandi
AAAGAAAGAAAGAAAGAAAGAAAGAAAGAAAGAAAGAAAGAAAGAAAAGGAAAAGACACTACAAAAAGCAAAAGCAAACAAATACTACAGGTCAATATCTATGATGAACACAGATGCAAAAATTCTCAAAATATTAGCAGACTGAATCAAATAATACATTAAAAAATATTTACTATGATCAAATGGAATTTATTCCAGGAATGCAAGGATGGTTCAATATTCACAAATCAATCAACATGATACAACCATCAACTAGAGAGGATAAAAATTGTATGATATTTTCAGTAGATACAGAAAAAGTATTTGGCAAAAGACCATATCCATTCTTGAGAAAAACTTCCAACAAAGTAGGCTGAGGAGACATACCTTAATATAATAAAGATCATATCTGAAAAACCCACAGCCAATATCATATTCAATGGTGAAAAACTGAGAGCTATTCCTCTAAGATCAGGAAAAGGCAAGAATATCCACTCTTGCCACCTTTATTCAATATAGTACTGGAATACTTGCCATTGCCATCAGACAAGAAAAAGAAATAAAAGGCATCCAAATTGGCAAGAAAGCAGTAAAGTTTCACTATTTGTATACGACATGATACTATATATAGAAAACCCCAAAGACTCCATAAAAAAAAAAAAAACTACTAGAACTGATAAATGAATTCAGTAAAGTAACAGTATAAAATATCAATATACAAAAATCAGTTTCATTTTTCTACACTATAGTGAAGTAGCAGAAAGAGAAATTTGCACCAAAAATAATAATATATGTAGGAATAAACTAAAACAAGGAGGTGAAAGATGTGTAAACAAAAGTATAAAACACTGATGAAATAAATTGAAGATGACACAAACAAATGGAAAGATATTCCATGCTATGGAATGGGAGAACAAATATTGTTAAAATGTTCATAAAACACAAAGGAATGTTCAGATTTAATGCAGTCCTTATCAAAATACAACAGCATTTTTCACAGAAGTAGAACAGATAAAACAAAAATTTGTATGTAACTACAAAGATCCCAAATAACCAAAGCAATCTTGAATAGCAACAAAACTGGAGGTATCACAATTCCAGATTTCAAGATATACTACAAAGCTGTAGTAATCAAAATAGTCTGGTGCTGACACAAAAATAGACACACAGATGGATAGAACTGAGTAGAGAGCCCAGAAATAAACCTACATGGTCAATCTATGACAAAAGAGACAAGAATATACAATGGAAAAAGGCACACTCCAACAAATGGTGTTGGCAAAACTGGGTAGCTACAGGCAAAAGAATGAAACTGGGCCACTTTCTTACATCATACACAAAAATAAACTCAAAATGTAGTAAGATCTAAACGTGAGGCTAGAAGCCATAAAATTCCTAAAATAAAACATAGGCAGTAATTTTTTGACAACAGCTGTAGAAACAGTTTTTTAGATATGTCTCCTCAAGAAAGAAAAACAAAAGAAAAATTGAACTATTGGGACTATACTAAAATAAAATGATTTTGCACAGTGAAGGAAATCATCAACCAAACAAAAAGATAAACCATCAAATGGAAGTAGATATTTGCAAATGGCATATCTGATAAGGGGTTAATATCTAAAATGTATAAGGAACTTATACAACTCGAAACCAAAAAAGCAGATAATCTAATTAAAAATGGGCAGAAAACCTGAATAATTTTTCCAAAGAAGACATATGGATGGCCAACAGACACATTAAAAGATGCGCATCATCACTAGTCATCATGGAAATTCAAATCAAAACCACAACCTCACACTTGTCAGATGGGATAAAATCAAAACACAAGGGAAAAAAGTGTTGGCAAGGATGTAGAGAAAAAGAAAATCCCATATGCCATTGGTGGGATTGCAAGTTGGTACAGCCACTGTGGAAAATAGTATGGAGGTCCCTCAAAAAATTAAAAATAGAAACATATTGTCCAGTAATTCCAGTACTGGGTATTTACCCAAAGAATATAAAAATATGAATTCAAAAAGATATATGCACCCCCATATTTATTTCCCTATTATTAATAATACCAAAATATGGAAGAAACCCAAGTATCAATCCATAGATGAATGAATAAAGAATGAATGTATAAATATATACATACATACACACATACACACAGTGGAATATTTTTCATCCATAAAAAAAAAAGACTGAAATCTTGCCATTTGCAGCATAATGGATAGATTTAGCATGTATAATGCCAAGTGAAGTAATTAGTCAGAGAAAGACAAATACCATATAATGTCACTCATATATGGAATTTAAGAAACAAAAAAAAGAAAAAAAAAGAAAAAAACCAGACTCTTAAATATAGAGAATAAACAGGTTGTTGTCAAAAGGGAAGTTGGTGAGAGGATGGATGAAATAGGTGAAGGGGATTAAAAGTACAACTATTGTGATGAGCACTAAATAATATATAGAATTGTTGAATCATTATATTTATACACCTGAAACTCATATAATACTGTTTACTATATTTGAATTAAAAAGTTAAAAATTTAAAAATTAAATAACCTGATTTAAAAATGGGCAGTATACTTGAATATACATTGTTTTCTTTTCTTTTCTTTTAGTATTTTATTTATTTATTTGACAGAGAGCACAAGCAGGGGGAGTGGCAGGGAGAGGGAGAAGCAGGCTTCCCGCTGAGTAGGGAGCCCCACGTGGGGTTCGATCCCAGGACCCTGAGATCATGACCTAAGTGGAAGGCAACCGCTTAATTGACTGAGCCACCCAGGTGCCCCAAATATACGTTTCCAAGAAGACTTACAGATGTTCAACAGGTGCTTGAAAAGATGCTTAATAATCACTAATCATCAGAGAAATGCAAATTAAAAACCACAAACATAGCACCTCACACCTGTCAGATCGGCTATTATTACAAATACGGAAGTAACAAGTGTTGGTGGAGTGTGGAGAAAAGGGAATCCTTCTACACTGTTGACGGAAATGTAAATGGGTACAGCCACTATGGAAAACAGTATGGAGATTCCTCAAAAAATTAATAATGGAACTATTATGTGGTCTAGGATTACCACTTCTGGGTATTTAGTCAAATGAAATGAAAACACCAATCCAAAGAGGTATGTGCACCCTCTGCTCATGGCAGCATTACTTATAATAGACAAGATATGGAAAACACCTTAGTGTCTGTCAGTAGCTGAATAACTAAAGAAAATATGTTATGTATATACAATAGAGTATTACACAGCCATAAAAAAGAATGAAATCTTACTTTGCAACAATATAGGTGGACCTAGAGGGTATTATGCTAAATTAAATAAGAAAAAGAAATATACTGTATGATTCATGAATATGCACAATCTAAAAGGCAAATGAAAAAACAGAAACAGTCTGTTTGTTTGCATGAGTCACTGCCCATTCTGGGAAGGACTCCTCCTATTGACACCTTTGGCTCAAGGATTCAAAATTAACCAAGTAGAACCTTCCCTGGAAATGTGCTATAATTTAAGATACTTCCTACTCTTTCCTTCCTTTTGTCCTACCTTCCAAGGTGTAAAATATGCATCATTTTCTGAAGTCCTCACCTGCTTTCTTCCCCTAAAATATCTTGTACATACTACCAAACTTAGTGTCTGCTTCTTGGCTGACCTGAACAAATGTAAATGGTACCAAGAGTTGTCTAAAAACATATTAAAAGGGGATTTTTGACTGGCTCACTCATTGCTGGAAAGGCAAAAACTACATTATTCTATGTAATGGAACAAAGACAATCAGTCACATAAGATGGCAGCCATTTGCAAAAGGTTTTACTTATAGTGATATGGGAAAATGGCAGTTGCAGGGGAAGTATAGGTGTGATGTTCAGAAATTTGTAAAATACCAGAGGAGGGGAATTTGTAGAGTGTCTACAAAGATACTGGAGTTGACTGGTTACTATTTAGTTGTATCAAAGTCCTTTAGAGAGATAAGATGAAACTAAGGGTTCCTGACAAACACTTCAAGATGAAGTGCAAGAGTCAGAGCACTTCTTTGGTAAGTTACAAAGGGACCATTTATCTCCTTCATTAGAAGAGCAGTCACAATTGAGCAACGATTTGAAAAGGCAATAATGTCACAGAGCTACAGAATTTGAATGTTCAGCAATATAGATATGTCATGCTATCTTTAGGGCCTCGGACCCTGAAATACGGGATAAGGACATCTGAACTGTTATACATGAGGACACTGGCTCTGCAAGACAATACATGCCCCATTAAAAGATGGTGTATGTCCTCCCTTACTGTGGATTATAATTAGGATTAAATACTATCATAATTCCAATGGACATTTACTGGGCTTGGGAAAGGAGAAAAGCTATATATTGAAGCAGTTGCAAAAATAAGCTGGCAGAGAAAAACCCCTGGGATTGGTTGATCAAGACAGCTGAATACCAGACTGGGTGAGAAATAATTCATTGATGTGGGGGCACTTTCTAAGGACATGGAATTTAACAAAGATTGAAAACCTGTCACAGTTAGCAACAGAATAAAGATCGTCTAATGCTGAGGAAGACATTGATCCTGGAGGTGTAATGGACATTTATGCTACTTTGTAAGAGGTGGTAAAGATTGCTCTTGTCCATGATGGCCTAGCACATGGAATTTACAAAGCTACCCAAGCTTTAGACAAGTGTCAAGCCCATTTTTGTGTGCTTGCATCCATCTCTAATGAGCCTATGTATGCCAAATTGGTGGAGGCCCTTTGTGCTGAACACCGAAACAACTTCATCAAGGTTGATAACAAGAAACTAGGGGAATAGATAGGCTTCTGTAAAACTGACAGAGGGAAAATGCTGAAAGTGGTTGGTTGCAATTGTGTGGTAGTCAAGGACGATGGCAAAGAGTCTCAAGCCAAGGTCACCATTGAGAAATACTTCAAGTTCAAGAAATGAACAAATAAAAAACACTTGGCTTTTATTCAGTAGAAGGAGGCAGGGGAGGGAGCAGGAGAGAAGGGGGAGGAAGAGGAAAAGCAGCAGCAGCAGCTGCCTGTGGAGTCACATAACTAGGGAGACATTTCAGTATACAGCCAATGTAAATATCTCACTGGAGACCTGACAACCTGGCTCCAGGTGGTACTGGGGGTATCTTAGTAAGAGACTATTAGAAAAGAATTGTAGGATTTGGGTTTGTGTTTAGTAGTTTCATTTTTTGTAGCATTTAAGAAAGTGAGACTTGCTTTATTTAAATGTTATAAGGAAGTACAGGTATTTATATGATTAGTTTTTAACAAATCTATCTAGAAAAAGACTAGGTCTAGGCCAAAGTTCTGTTTGGTAAAGAAACCACAGTCACTTACGTTAGCCAGGATAGAAGTATGTTTGGCCATTTTTGTGTTTTAGACAATGTTCGTGTTTTATCTATATTCAGGTATGATTTCAGAATGATCTTGTTTTTGTCTTGATTCATCATGGTCACAGAGCAGCCTTGTTTAATGTTGATATTCTGTGAATTATTTTTTTATATTCAACCTAGAACATAAGACCTAGCTGAGCATACTAGGCTACTTCCTACATGTCAGTGCTGCCTTTCTCTTTCTCAGTAGTACTTGTATTTGAAAGCAAATAATTTAAAATAAATATGCATACAGAAATACATTTGGGTATGCATTGGCTAACTCAATTACTTTTAATTTCAGTGGAAATTTTAAGTTGAATAATGACAATATTGTAATACCTTTTTTTTCTGAGTTCTGTCAAACCTCCTCCCACAGCATATTAGTGCTATTTTTGGATCTACTTTTTGTTATTCATAAAATATATGGTACCAGATAACACAATTAGCTATTGTTGCAGTAGAAGTTTTTATAAACAAAATAAACTACTGTATTTTTACATTTGCCTTCCTTTATTTAAAATCACTTAGAAAAATATTTTAAATTGTGTTTCTAAAATATGTTTCAATTTTTTACAACTTGTAGGTAAAGGCAACAGATATAAAATAACTCAGATAAAGTAATGCTAAAAACTTTAATAAATTAAAAATAATATATACTTGAAGGTCTTCTTTCAGATGACTCTGGGGATAAGAGTAATTGAATAGTTTGCAATCTAATGGAATCAATAAAACAAAATATATACATAAAAAAAGACCTCCCAAAGCTAAAGAAAAAGAAAGGCTAAAAGTATGAAATGAGTGCAATAAATAAGTTTAGGAGAGAAAGAAAACCCATTCCCATGACTCAAAGAAATTTCTTTCTGAGACGAAATTTGAGCTGGGATCTGGAGATTTGGATAGGTTGAGAAAGAAGAGCACATCACTAAATGGCATGTATTATGTGCTTGATACCCTACACACTTTATATAATTCAATCCTACCACAAGCCAATTAACTGAGGCCCAGACAATTTAAGTAAACAGGCATCTTTCACACAGCTACCTATTTGCAGAGTCCTTATCTAGACCCAGATATTGACCCTCAAATCCATATTCTTTCCATCATTCAGAGTTGGGAAATACATCTAGAGATAGGCATGTGAGAATAACGAAATTGAGGGAAGGGATGAGATAAACAGGATTAAAGCATCCAGGGTTTGTCCAAAATATTTTCACAGGATCATATGGTTGGTTTGAGAGGAAAAGGCTAGAAGAAAACAAAAGATAAATGGAAAGTAAGGCGATAATGGTTGAACTTGCCTTAGGCATTATTGAGAACAATCGATGGCCAAAGGAATGAAATGATAAATACATCAGTTTAAGTAGATTAATGCTAATAAGCAGAAGTGATTGAATAGAAAATAAATTAAAGGTAAGGAGACCTATTAATTATGACAAACATAAAGTAAAATCTGACAGAAGTTTGGAAACATTTTCTAAGAATCTCAAGATCTGAAGTGTCACAAAAATAAAGGAAAAATATAATGTTCAATTGACTAGAGTGTTTTTATTTTTAGGTTGGATAATTACCTTGAAACACTTCAAAAAGCAATTGGGTCACTTCCATCTTATGATCATAGCAAATATAAAACAGTATAAAAAATGTCCTTTATACTTCTCCAATTTTTGGACAGGCAGTAGAAAATTAATTAAGGATACATACATGGAAAATAAAAGTAGTATATACTTACTTATTTTAACATTTTTACAATGTTTAACCTCTTTGCCAACATTACAAATATCATCTTATTTAATTCTTACAACAATTCCATGAATCGGAGTATATGCTATTGTATATAAATTTAACAGAGAAATAAACCTAAGCACAGATAGGTTAAGTAATGTTTCCAAGGTAATACACAGTGGATAATAAACCTGGGGTTTGAGCCCAGGTAGTAAAGTTCTCAAGACTAGACTCTTAACACCATTTTACTAAGTTGACTCTGTATTGCTCCTAATTTAAATGATGGGTACAATAATACAGCAAGCATATTTTAATTATTTTCAGTCATTATAATTTCTTTTTTAGAAAACGTAACTGGTCTATTATTCAATAAATGAAAATATTATTATTTTTTCTGTAAATTCCATACATGAAGTTTTTATTTTGTGGTCACAAATGTAATTTTTCCCGTATTGGCTTAAGGTAATTCTTGATTTTAAGAATATGTAGATAGGAGGCCAAATTAAAGAGGTTGCACAGGCCCAGTCAAAACTATATAGAAGGAGAGAATGAGGTTAAATGCAAATAAATTCAAATTGACATATTTTGGGTTCCTATTATGTGCAAGACATTATGACAATTGTGTAACATGCAATTCATCTGTGTTCAAGGCGATGGCAATATAGTGATAGATTAAGTAATGATATAGATATTGGTTCTCATAATGAGTGCCATTAAGGTATATAAACACAATCATAACTGAAATGAGGGAAATACCAAGTTCCAGGGAAAGAAGTAGAAAATGCTTTCATCAGAAGATATTTTCTAATGCCAACTTCAAGAAATGAGTAGAATTTTTTTGTAAAGATTGTATTTATCTATTTGACAGAGAGAGAGAGCCAGAGAATGCAAGTAGGGGGAATGGCAGAGGAAGAAGGAGAAGCAGGCTTCCTGCTAAGCAGGGAGCTGATGCAGGGCTTGATCCTAGGACCTTGCGATCATGACCTGAGCTAAAGGCAGAGGCTGAACTAACTGAGCTACCCAGGCACCCCAAGAAATGAGTAGAATTTTAACAAGTTTAAAATAATAGAAATATTCATCTAGAGAGAAGTAAAAGTATGGGCTGTAACAGTAGGTCAAGACATAGAGGGTAATGCTTTCAGGCATACTGACTTGGGAGTGTAGCAAAAATGTTAGAGGACTTTTTACAACCCATATAGTACTAGCAAAATAAAGACCTTCAGTGGTTAAACTATTTCCTATCTCAGTACATATGGCTCAGATTTATTAGGACATACTAAATTTGAAACCCTGATGAAAGGAATCAAAATATGAGGTAGAATATATTTTAAAAATACTTGATAAGTCAAAATATGGAAGCCCCAAATAGTTGGGAAAATATTTCTTCCTATCATAAAAACAGGCTGTAAAGGTAAGGTTTCAGTGAATTTGATAAAATATTTTTGGGGTAACTCAGTAATTTCAGCTAGCCAGTAAGACATGATAAAGTGATAACCCACACTCAAACTGTATAGAGGCTTAAGAACTCTTACTCTGAAGAATGAGATATAGAATAAAAGCTGAACACACAGATTGTTGAATAGCAATGAACTATCAGCCAAGATTAGGTAACATGAATTCCAAATGTATATGATAAAGATTTCAATACTGCCCAGAAAACTTCAGGAGCCTGAAATAGAAGTAAAGAAATGAGCAATGAGCTGTTTCCTGGTTCTACCAATTGTAAAGTTATCAGTTAGACCAAATCAGTCAATATTTAAAAGTATTTTTGTATTCTTAATTTTCTGCCTACATGTTACACCTGTTACTGATAAAGAAGAATTAAAATACCAACTACAATTAGAATTGGCTATTTTTCGCTTTGGCTAATTTTGGGCTTACGTTTTTTGAACCATCTAGAGTATGGTAAGATATGTAAGTATATGATCCAGGACAGGAGGTTAAGATATAAAGAGATAAAACAATATGCCCAAAAGGCATAATAATTTGGAATATAGCAAAATGTTATATATAACATCCTAATAAAAGTTTGAGGCATTTGTACTGAACAGGAAATAATCAAAACCTTACAGAGCCTTATTTTTGTTTTTTGTTTTGTTTTCTTGTTTTTAGGGTTGCTATGTCTTCTTAACCAATTGACATATTGATCATTATGAAATGTCCTCTTTTATCCCCAGTGATATTCCTTATGCTGTATTCTATTTTGCCTGATAGTAATAGACATTTTCTTGTTTTTTTTGTTTTTGTTTTTTTTGCTTTTAGTGTCTTTATGTATAAAGTATATTTTTTACAGATGTCATATAAATAGATATGTCCTATTTTCTAATTATATGGCAATCTCTGCTTTTAATGGGAATGCTGAAAAATTTAATGTAATTTTTGATATAGCTGGGTTTTTTTAATTTAAAATCAATTACCAACACATAGTACATCATTAGTTTCAGATGTGGAGTTCAATAATTCATCAGATGTGTATAGTATCCAGTGCTCGTCACATCACGTGTGCTCCTTAATGTCCATCACCCAAAAACTCCATCCCCCCAGCAACCCTCAGTTTGTTTCCTATAGTTAAGAGTCTCTCATGGTTTTTCTCCCTTTCTGATGACTTCTCTTTCAGCTTTCCCTCCCTTCCCTTATGATCCTCTGCACTGTTTCTTATATTCCACATGTGAGTGAAACCATATAATTGTCTTTCTCTGCTTGACTTATTTCCCTCAGCATAATACCCTCTAGTTCCATCCACAACAGTGAAAATGGTAAGTATTCATCCTTTCTGATGGTTGAGTAATATTGCATTGTGTGTGTGTGTGTGTATATATATATATATATATATATATATATATATATATATACCACTTCTTTATCCATTCATCTGTTGATGGACATCTCAGCTCTTTCCAGTTTGGCTATTATGAACATAGCTGCTATAAACATTAGGGTGCAGGTACCTCTTCTGATCACTACATTTATATCTTTGGAGTAAATACCTAGTAGTTCAATTTATGGGTCATAGGGCAGCTCTCTTTTCAACTTCTTTAAGAACCTCCATACTGTTTTCTAGAGTGGCTGTACCAGCTTGCCTTCCCACCAACAGTATAAGAGGGTTCCCCTTTCTCCACATTCTCGCCAACACTTGTTCTTGTCTTGTTAATTTTAGCCATTCTAACTGGTATAAGGTGGTATCTTATTGTGGTTTTGGTTGTATTTCCCTGATACAAAGTGATGTGGTATAATTTTTCATGTGTCTGTTGGGTATTTCTACATCTTCTTTGGAGAAATGTCTGTTCATGTCTTCTGTCCATTTCTTGACTGGATTATTTGTTTTTTGGGTGTTGAGTTTGATAAGTTCTTTATAGATCTTGGATACTAGCCCTTTATCTGATATGTCATTTACAAATATCTTCTCCCATTCTGTAGGTTGTCTTTTAGTTTTGTTGACTGTTTCCTTTGCTATGCAGAAGCTTTTTATCTTGATGAAGTCCCAATAATTCATTTTTGCTTTTGTTTCCCTTGCCTCTGGAGATGTGTCTAGCAAGAAGTTGCTGTGGCTGAGGTCAAAGAGGTTGTTCCCTGTGCTCTTCTCTAGGATTTTGATGGCTTCCTGTATCACATTTATGTCTTTCATCCATTTTGAGTTTATCTTTGGGTGCAATTGTAAGTGGGATTAACTCCTTAATTTCTCCTTCTTCTGTCTCATTGTTAGTGTATTGATTTCTATGCACTGATTTTATATCCTGCCACATTGCTGAATTCCTGTATGAGTTCTAGGAAATTTGAGGTGGAGTCTTTTGGGTTTTCCACATAAAGTATCATGTCATCTTCAAAGGGTAAGAGTTTCACTTCTTTGCCAATTTGAAATAATTTTATTTCTTTTTGTTGTCTGATTGCTGAGGCTAGGATTTCTAGTACTGTGTTGAACAACAGTGGTGAGAGTGGGCATCCCTGTCATGTTCCTGACCTTAGGGGAAAAGCTCTTTTTTCTAACTTAAAAAAAAAAAAGTTTTCCCCTCTGAGAATGATATTTGCTGTGGGCTTTTCACAGATGGCTTTTATGGTATTGAGATATATCCCCCTATCCCTACACTGAAGAGTTTTAATCAAGAAGGGATGCTGTAACTTTGTCATATGCTTTTTCTGCATCAATTTTTTTTTTAATTTTATTATGTTATGCAAGTCACCATACAATACATCATTAGTTTTTGATGTGGTGATTCACGATCCATTGTTTTCGTATAACACCCAGTGCTCCATGCAGTACGTGCCCTCCTTAATACGCATCACCGGGCTAACCCATCCCCCCCCCAAAACCCTGTTTGTCTCTCAGAGTCCATATTCTCTCATGGTTCATCTCTCCCTCCAACTACCCCCCCTTATTTTTCCCTTCCTTCTCCTAGTGTCCTCCATGCTATTCCTTATGTTCCACAAATAAGTGAAACCATATGATAATTGACATTCTCTGCTTGACTTATTTCACTTAGCATAATCTCCTCCAGTCCCATCCACGTTGATGTAAAAGTTGGGTATTCATCCTTTCTGATGGCTGATTAATATTCCATTGTATATATGGACCACATCTTCTTTATCCATTCATCTGTTGAAGGGCATCTCGGCTCTTTCCACACTTTGGCTATTGCGGACATTGCTGCTATGAACATCAGGGTGCATATGGCCCTTCTTTTCACTACATCTGTGTCTTTGGGGTAAATACCCAGAAGTGCAATTGCTGGGTCATAGGGTAGCTATATTTTTAAATTTTTGAGGAACCTCCATACTGTTTTCCAAAGTGGCTGTACCAACTTGCATTCCCACCAACAGTGTAAGAGGGTTCCCCTTTCTCCACAACCTCTCCAACATTTGTTGTTTCTTTCCCTGTCCATTTTTGCCATTCTAACTGGTGTAAGGTGGTATCTCAATGTGGTTTTGATTTGGATTTCCCTGATGGCTAATGATGATGAACATTTTTTCATGTGTCTATTAGCCATTTGTATGTCTTCTTCAGAGAAGTGTCTTTTCATATCTTCTGCCCACTTTTTGACTTGACTGTTTTTTGGGTGTTGAGATTGAGAAGTTCTTTATAGATCTTGGATACCAGACCTTTATCTGTAGTGTCATTTGCAAATATCTTCTCCCATTCCGTGGGTTGCCTCTTTGTTTTGTTGACTGTTTCCTTTGCTGTGCAGAAGCTTTTTATCTTGATGAAGTCCCAAAAGTTCATTTTTGCTTTTGTTTCACTAGCTTTTGGAGACGTATCTTGAAAGAAGTTGCTGTGGCCGATGTCAAAGAGGTTACTGCCTATGTTCTCCTCTAGGATTTGGATAGATTCCTGTCTCACATTGAGGTCTTTCATCCACTTTGAGTTTATCTTTGTGAATGGTGTTAGAGAATGGTCGAGTTTCATTCTTCTGCATGTGGCTGTCCAATTTTCCCAGCACCATTTATTGAAGAGACTGTCTTTTTCCCATTGCATGTTTTTTCCTGCTTTGTCAAAGATTATTTGACCATAGAGTTGAGGGTCCATATCTGGGTTCTCTATTCTGTTCCATTGGTCTATATGTCTGTTTTTGTGCCAGTACCATGCTGTCTTGGTGATCACTGCTTTGTAATATAACTTGAAATCGGGCAATGAGATGCCCCCAGCTTTGTTTTTCTTTTTCAACATCTCCTTGGTGATTCAGGGTCTTTTCTGATTCCATACAAATTTTAGGATTGTTTGTTCCAGCACTTTGAAAAATGTCATTGGAATTTTGATCAGGTTGGCATTGAAGGTATAGATTGCTCTGGGTAGCATAGACATTTTAACAATATTTATTCTTCCCATTCATGAGCATGGAATATTTTTCCATCCTTTTGTGTCTTCTTCAATTTCTTTCATGAATGTTCTGTAGTTCCTAGAGTATAGATCCTTTACCTCTTTGGTTAGGTTTATTCCAAGGTATCTTATGGTTTTTGGTGCTATTGTAAATGGAATTGTTTCTCTAATTTCTCTTTCTACAGTTGCATTGTTAGTGTATAAGAAAGCAACTGATTTCTGTGCATTGATTTTGTATCCTGCCACATTACTGAATTGCTGGATGAGTTCTAGTAATTTGGGGGTGGAGTCTTTTAGGTTTTCCACATAAAGTATCATGTCATCTGCAAAAAGAGAGAGTTTGACTTCTTCTTTGCCAATTTGAATACCTTTTATTTCTTTTTGTTGTCTGATTGCTGTTGCTAGGACTTCTAGTACTATGTTGAATAATAGTGGCGAGAGTGGGCATCCTTGACGTGTTCCTGATCTTAAGGGAAAGGCTCTCAGCTTTTCCCCATTGAGGATGATATTCGCTGTGGGTTTTTCATAGATGGATTTTATGAACTTGAGGAATGTTCCCTCTATCCCTATACTCTGAAGAGTTTTAATCAGGAAAGGATGTTGTATTTTGTCAAATGCTTTTCCTGCATCAATTGAGAGGACCATATGGTTCTTCTCCCTCCTCTTATTAATGTGTTCTATCACACTGATTGATTTGTGAATGTTGAACCACCCTTGCATCCCGGGGATAAATCCCACTTGGTCGTGGTGGATGATCCTTTTAATGTATTGTTGGATCCTATTAGCTAGGATTTTGTTGAGGATTTTGGAATCCATATTCATCAGGGATATCAGTCTGAAATTCTCCTTTTTGATGGGGTCTTTGCCTGGTTTGGGGATTAAGGTAATGCTGGCCTCATAGAATGAGTTTGGAAGTTTTCTTTCTGTTTCTATTTTTTGAAACAGCTTCAGGAGAATAGGTATTATTTCTTCTTTGAATGTTTGGTAGAATTCCCCAGAGAATCCATCAGGCCCTGGACTCTTGGTTTTTGGGAGGTTTTTGATCACTGCTTCAATCTCATTACTGGTTATTGGCCTATACAGGTTGTCGATTTCTTCCTGTTTCAGTCTTGGCAGCTAATAGGTTTCCAGGAAGGCTTATAGGTTTCATCCAGATTGCTCATTTTATTGGCATATAGTTGTTGATAATAATTTCTAATAATGTTTCTATTTCCTTGGTGTTAGTCATGATCTCTCCCCTTTCATTCATAATTTTATTAACTTGGGTCCTTTCTCTTTTCTTTTGGATAAGTCTGGCCAGTGGTTTATCGACCTTATTAATTCTTTCAAAGAACCAATTTCTAGTTTCGTTGATCTGATCTACTGTGTTTCTGGTTTCTAATTCATTGATTTCCACTCTAATTTTAATTATTTCTCTTCTAATGCATGGCTTAGGCATCGTTTATTGCTTTTTCTCTAGTCCTTTAAGGTGTAGAGTTAGTTGGTGAATTTGGGATTTTTCTGTTTTTTTGAGTGAGGCTTTGGATGGGCTATGTATTTCCCCCTTAGGACCGCCTTTGCAGTATCCCAAAGGTTTTGGACTGATGTTTTTTCGTTCTCATTGATTTCCATGAATCATTTAAGTTCTTCTTTGATTTCCTGGTTGTCCCAAACATTCTTGAGCAGAGTGGTCTTTAGCTTCCAAGTGTTTGAATTTCTGCCATTTTTTTTCTTGTGATTGAGTTCCAGTTTTAGAGCATTGTGGTCTGAGAATATGCAGGGAATAATCTCAATCTTTTGGTATTGGTTAAGACCTGATTGTGACCCAGTGGTCTATTCTGGAGAAAGGTCCATGTGCACTCAAGAAGAATGAGTATTCTGTTGTTTTAGGGTGGAATGTTCTGTAAATATCTATGAGGTCTATCTGGTCCAGTATATCATTCAAAGCTCTTGTTTCCTTGTTGATTTTCTGCTTAGATGATCTGTCCATTGCTGAGAGTGGAGTATTGAGGTCTTCTACAATTAACATATTGTTATCAATATGACTCTTTATTTTGGTTAACAGTTGGCTTATGTAGATGCCTGCTCCCATGTTGGGGGCATAGATATTCACAATTGTTAGATCTTCTTGTTGGATAGACCCTTTAAGAATGATATAGTGTCCTTCTGTGTCTCTAACTACAGTCTTTAGTTTAAAATCTAATTTGTCTGATATAAGAATTGCTACCCCAGCTTTCTTTTGAGGTCCACTGGCATGGAAGATGGATCTTCATACCTTCACTTTCAGTCTGGATGTATCTTTAGGTTCAAAACGAGTCTCTTGTAGGCAGCATATGGATGGGTCCTGTCTTTTTATCCAATCTGCAACCCTGTGCCATTTTATGGGAGCATTTAGGCCATTCACATTGAAAGTGATTATTGAAAGATATGAATTAATTGTCATCATGTTGCCTGTGAAGACGTGTTTTTATAGATTGTCCCTGTAAATTTCTGTTGTATATCACTCTTGGGGTCTTTCTCTTTTTATAGAACCCCCCTTAATATTTCTTGCAGGGCCAGCTTAGTGGTCACATATTCTTTCAGTTTCTGCCGGTCATGGAAGCTCTGCATCTTTCCCTCCATTCTAAATGACAGCCTTGCCGGATAAAGTGTTCTTGGCTGCATGTTCTTCTCGTTCAGTACCCTGAATATGTCTTGCCAGGCCTTTCTGGCTTGCCAGTTCTCTGTGGATAGGTCTGACGTTATTCTGATGTTCCTCCCTTTGTACATAAGGAATCTCTTCCCCGTAACTGCCCTTAAGATGGTTTCCTTGGTTCTAAGATTTGCAAGTTTTACTATTACATGCTGGGGTGTTGGCCTGTTTTCCTTGATCTTGGGAGGGGTCCTCTCTACCTCTAGGACGAGAATATTTGTTTCATTCCCAGGATTAGGGAAGTTCTCAGCTATGATTTGCTCAAATACATCTTCTAGTCCTCTCTCTCTCTCTCCACCCCAACCCCCCGTGATTCCAATTATTCTGACATTGGAATGCTTCATGGTGTCACTTATTTCTCTGATTCTATTTTCATGGATTCTGAGTTGTTTTTCACTGGCCTCCTCTTTTCCCTTTTTATCTATTATATTGTCTTCCAGGTCGCTTATTCGTTCTTCTGCCTCACTTACCCTAGCTGTTAGATTATCTAGATTGGACTGGATCTCATTGATAGCATTTTTAAGTTCTGCCAATTCAGCTTTCATTTCTGCCCTTACAGACTCTATGTTGCCATTAATTGATTTCTCCATTCTAGCCATTGTCTTCACAATTGCTAGCCTGAATTCCATCTCTGACATCTTGGTTATATCTGCATCCATTTGTAAATCTGCAGCATAAGTCATGATCTCTGAGTCTTTTCTATTTTGGGGGTTCCTCTTCCTAGTCATTCTGTTGATGGGTGTTTGAGGGAATGTATAGAGTCCAAATTATTGACCAGAACCCAAGCAAGATGCACCTGTTTTCTTGGGATCTTAGGGCTGTTGGTCTCTTATTTTCCCAGCCTGTCTTCTGCAGAGGGGCCTGCCACGTTGTTACTCAGGCAACCCTGTTTGGGTGGAGTTGCCCTGTCCCCCTGTGGTGGGGGATGGGCTCAGCGGGAATCAGTTTTGGGGGCTTTTGTTCTCTGGCGGCTTTCCCTGGTGGCTTTCCGTGTCTCTTCCATGAGTCAGAGCAGAAGAGACTGTTTCCAACCCTCTGCCTCAGAGCAGAGAGACCGCAGTCTGTTCTTCCATGAGCTCTCCAGGCCACACTGTCTCCATTTCTGTCCGTGCTGCTATAAACTGCAGCATCCTGGGTTGTGCACCCCTCCGCAGCGCCCCCAGTCCTACCTCCAGGTCAGGGCACATCTCTGCCCTTTGTGCTTCTAAAACCGCCAGCCGCTCCCAGTTCACATGCGTGATCCCGCTGCTCCAGGTTTCTGCCCCAGGGGCTGCCCTAAAGTCCTTTCCCCACCGCTACCAGTCTGCGAGTCTGTTGCCTGTCCCCAGCGCGTGAGTTTGTGGCTCACCAGCGGTGTAGGATCCCCATGGCCAGGCACCTTCCCACTGCTGTTTATCCTCCAATATCTGCCCACAGAATCAGGGCTCCCCACTTTGAACCTCAAAACCAACTGCCTGCGATATTCTGTTTGCAGAGATCCAGATCTTTCATCTCAGGATGGTTTTGTGCATGCTCAGAATGGTCTGGTAGATATCCAGCTCAATTCCAGGGACCAGTTGAAATAGGGTCCCCTACTCCTCTGCCATCTTTCCTTCTCTCTGCTTTTTCTGCATCTATTGAGAGGATCATATGGTTGTTGTCCTTTTATTAATGTGATATATCATGTTGATTGATTTGCGAATGTTGAACTATCCTTTCATCCCAGGAATAAATCTCACCTTGTTGTGGTGAATAATCCTTTTAATGTACTCTTGGATCCTATTGGCTTCTATATTAGTGAGAATTTTGGCATCTATGTTCATCAGGGATATTGATCTGTAATTCTCCTTTTTGGTGGGGTCTTTGATTTGGGGATCAAGGTAATGCTGGTCTCATAGAATGAGTTTGGAAGTTTTCCTTCCATTTCTATTTTTTTGAAACACCTTCAGAAGAATAGGTATTAATTCTTCTTTAAATGTTTGGTAGAATTCCCCTGGGAAGCAATCTGGCCCTGGATTCTTGTTTGTTGGGAAATTTTTGATTACTGCTTCAATTTGTTTGATGGTTATGGATCTGTTTAAATATTCTATTTCTTCCTGTTTCAGTTTTGATAGTTTGTATATTTCTAGGAATGCATCCATTTCTTCCAGATTACCTAATTTGTTGTCATATAATTGCTTATAATATTCTCATATAATTGTTTGTATTTCTTCAGTGTTGGTTATGATCTCTCCTCTTTTATTCATCATTTTGTTTATTTAGGTCCTTTCTCTCCTTTTGATAAGTCTGGCTAGGGGTTTATTGGTCCTATTAATTCTTTCAAAAAACCAGCTTCTAGTTTCATTGATCTATTCTACTGTTCTTTGGGTTTTGTATTTCATTGGTTTCTGCTCTAACCTTTATTTCTCTTCTCCTGCTTGGTTTAGGCTTTATTTGCTGTTCTTTCTCCAGCTCCATTACATGTAAGGTTAGCTTGTTTATTTGAGACTTTTCTAATTTTTTTGAGAAAGGCTTGTATTGCTATGTACTTCATTCTTAGGACTGCCTTTGCTGTATCCCAAAGGTTTTGAACAGTTGTGTTTTCATTTTCATTTGTTTCCACAAATTTGTTTCTTCTTTAATTTCCTGGTTGACACATTGACTCTTTATTGGGATACTCTTTAACCTCCAATTATTTGAGTTCCTTCCAAATTTCCTCTTGTGATTGAGTTCAAGTTTCAAAACATTGTGTTATGAAAATATGCCAGGAATAATCCCAATCTTTTAGTACTAGTTGAGGCCTGATTTGTGACCTAGTATGTGATCTATTCTGGAGAATGTTCCATGTGCACCCGAGAAGAATGTGTATTCTGTTGCTTTAGGATGGAATGCTCTGTATGTATATGTGAAGTCTATCTGGTCCAGTATGTCATTCAAAGCCCTTGTTTCCTATTGATCTTCTGCTTAGATGATCTGTCCATTGCTATGAGTGGGGTATTAAATTCCCCTACTATTATTGTATTGTCATCAATGTGTTTTTTTTAACTTTGTTATTATTTGGTTTATATAATTTACTGTTCCTAATTTCGTAGCATAAATATTAATAATTGTTAAAGGGTCTGTCCAACAAGAAGTTCTAGGTATGATATAGTATCCCTTCTTCATCCCTTACTACAGTCTTTGGTTTAAAATCTAATTTGTCTGATATAAGGATTGTTATCCCAGCTTTCTTTTGATGTCCATTAGCATGATAAATGGTTTCCCACTCCCTCACTTACAATCTAAAATGAGTCTCTTGTAGACAGCATTTGGATGGGTCTTGCTTTTTTATCTAATCTGATACCCTGTGTCTTTTGATTGGAGCATTTAGTCCATTTACATTCAGAGTAACTATTGAAAGATATGAATTTAGTGCCATTTTATTTCCTGTAAAGTCCTTGTTTCTGTGGATTGTCTCTGTTTCTTTCTGCTCCATGTTACTTTTTGGTTCTCTCTTCACTTACAAGATCCCCTTTACTATTTCTTGCAAGGCTGGTTTACTGATCACAAATTCTTTTAGTTTCTGTTTGTCCTGGAAGCTCTTTATTTCTCCTTCCATTCTGAATGGCAGCTTTGCTGGATAAGGTATTGTTGGCTGAATGTTTTTCTCATTTAGTACCCTGAATAAATCATGCCAGCCCTTTCCGGCCTACCAGGTCTCTGAGGATAGGTCTGCTGCCAGTCTAATGTTCCTACTTTTGTACTTTAAGGACCTCTTGTCTCAAGCTGCTTTCAGGATTTTCTCTTTATCTCTGAAGTTTACCAGCTTCACTGTTATATGTTGGGTGCTGATCTATTTTTATTGATTTTGAGGGGGGGGTTCTCTCTGCCTCGTGTACTTGAACCCTTGTTTCCTTCCCCAGATTAAGGAAGTTCTCAGCTATGATTTGCTCAAATACACCTTCTGTTCCTCTCTCTCTCTCTTTCTTCTTCCTCTGGGACCCCAATAATTCTAATATTGCCTTGCTTTATGGTATTACTGATTTCTCAAAGCCTCTCTTCATGGTCCATTAGTTGTTTTTCTCTCTTTTCCTCAGCTTCCTTCTTTTCCATAATTTTTTCTTCTATGTCACTGACTCTCTTCTGCCTCATTTACCCTAGCTGTTAGAGCATCCATTTTAGACTGCATTTCTGTCAAAAGATTTTTAATTTTGGCCTTATTAGAGTTTATTTCTGCACTAAGAGATTCTCTAGTGTCTATTATGCTATTTCCAAGCCCAGATAGTAACTTTATAATCGTTACTCTGAATTCTATTTCTGACATTTTACTTATATCAATATTGATTAGATCTATGGCAGAGAGTATTACCTCTGCTTCTTTCTTTTGCTGTGAATTTCTCCTTCTAGTCATTTTGTTTAGAGAAGAATAGATGAACAAGAGAACAAAATAAAAAAAAATATCAACCACAACCTCATTGAAATACTAGACAAATCTGAAGAGGTCAGAAACCAAAAAAGAAAAAAAAAAAAGAATAAGGAGAATATAATCTCACAGGTGGACAAAACAGGGTGATCCACTTGGTCCTGGATGTATTTTTGTCTGTTTGCTAGAAGACTCTAAATCCCAAAACTGTAAAGAAAGAAAAACTTACATATATAAACAAAAATAAAATTGAATATGTGAAAGGAAGCCAAAAATGAAGAATATATCTATACAATGTAAAAATGAAAATTTAAAAAATGACTTAAAAAACAAAGAGTTGATAAAACAAGAAACTTGCAAAAAGTGGTCACTTTTCTATTTGTAGAATTGCAACAATTATTTTCTTATATCTCAAGTTGAATTTTGAATTCACAGGTGTTCAGAATAATTTGATAGATAACTATCTGAATTCAAGGGGCTGGATGAAACATGGGTCCCCTATTCTTCCACCATCTTCCCTCTCCCAGTTGATATAGCTTGATTTAATCATCCATCTTACTATTTATTTTTATTTGTCCCATCTGTTTTTTTTGTTTCCTTTTTCTTTTTTGCCCTTTTTAAATTGAATACAGTTGTTTTTTAAGTATAGTATATTATCTCCACCATTGGCTTATTAGCTATATCTTTCTTTTGCCTTTTATGTATTTTCTCTAGTGCTTAAAGTATCTCATTTTAACCAATTTCATTCTACCTTTAAATAACGTTATGTTATTTACCATATATTATAAAAAAAATCAACAGTGTATTTCCACTTCCCTTTACTTTTATTATTCTGTATATTTGTATATTTTATTTTTCTTCATCCTGACTTGATTATCTTGACCACTTCTTTTTTTAAAGATTTTATTTATTTATTTGATAGGGAGGGACCCAGTGAGAGAGGGAACACAAGCAGGGAGAGTGGGAGAGGGAGAAGCAGGCTTCCCACCGAGGAGGAGCCTAATGTGGGGCTTGATCCCAGGACCCTGGGATCATGGACCTGAGCCAAAAGCAGACACTTAACCAATTGAGCCACATAGACACCCCTCTTGACCACTTCTTAATTGTATATCCCTTATTTTTCTTTAGTGGTTACAATGGCGGTTAATGACAATACTTAAGAAAATGTGGAACTCATAATTAAAAGGCCACAAACCCATTTTCTCCTCAAAAACATTTGGTGATTAAGGGAATTTATGTGCTCTGGTAAGTGCTGTGAATTGTGCAAGACTGTTGAATCCCAGATCTGTACCTCTGAAACAAATAATGCAATATATGTTAAGAGAAAAAAAAAGAAGAAGGTAGCAGGAGGGGAAGAATGAAGGGAGGGAAATCGGAGGGGTAGACAAACCATGAGAGACGATGAACTCTGAAAAACATACTGAGGGTTCTAGAGAGGAGGGAGGTGGGAGGTTGGGTTAGCCTGGTGATGGGTATTGAGGAGGGCACGTTCTGCATGGAGCACTGGGTGTTATGCACAAACAATGAATCATGGAACACTACATCTAAATCTAATGATGTAATGTATGGAGATTAACATAATAAAAAAATTAAAAAAAATAAGTATTTACTGAATAAAAAAATTAATAAAAATATTTAAAAAAATTTCTTTATTAACATTGTGAAGTAAGAGAAACAGTAAGTAAAGTGCAGGGTTTTTAAAAGTGGGAAATTTAACAGGAGTGCATCTCATAATAAGCTGGATCCCTAAAGGTCCATTTTGACACATGTATTACAGAAATGTACAGCCCCTAATGCAGAATTAAACTCCTCCCCCCCCGCCCAGAATTAATCATTTTAAAATTTTGGGCATCCGGGGAAAACTTAAGCTTTAATATTGATTAAACATTGCCTGAGCTTTATCAGGTACCTGGAATAAGTAAATGGTAAGACTCTTTGTAGAAAAAATTTCTTACCTATACCTTTGGAATTACAAATAATTCCAAAAATAATTAGGCCATATAAAGTGTTCAGTTTAAACCACACAATGCTGAACAAGATTGGAAGACAAAATTAAAGCCAAGAACCAGGGCAACAAATAGAAAAAAAAAATATGGTAGATACAAATCAACTTTATCAGTAATCACTTTGAACATTGATGGTCTAAATGCTCCAATTAAAAAAAACAGAAATTGTCAGAGTGCATCAAAAAACAAGACCCAACAATACGTTATCTACAAGAAACCCACTTTAAATATTAATATACATATAGCTTAAAAGTAAACTGATGGGGAAAATATACCAGGTGAACACTAAACAAAAGAAAAGAGTACCTATATTAATTTCAGACAAAGCAGACTTCAAAGCAGGGAAAGTTACCAGGAATAAAGAAGAACATTATATAATGATAAAGGGGTTAATTCTCTAAGATGTAACACTCTCAA
Source organism: Neomonachus schauinslandi (assembly GCF_002201575.2). NCBI lineage: Eukaryota > Metazoa > Chordata > Mammalia > Carnivora > Phocidae > Neomonachus > Neomonachus schauinslandi. Next base: position 61,079,456 of record NC_058404.1, read on the forward strand.
CAAACCATCAAACTATGTGAAGCAAAAAGTATTGGAATTGCAAAGGGAATAAGATGGAGCCACTATTCTCACTGGAGACTTAAGACCCCTCTATCAGAAATTGACAAGTCTAACAGAGAATCAGTAAGGACATAGTTGAACTCAATATCATCATCAATAAAATGGGTATAATTGACACCTATAGACTATTTAATCTGACAATAGCAGAATACATATTCTTCTCAAGCTCACATAGAACATTCACCACCATAGACCACATTCTGGGCCATGAAACATAACTTAATAAAATTAAGAAAAATAGAAATCATACAATGTCGACTCTCAGACCACAATAAAATTGTGGAAAGATAACTGGAAATCAATAATGGAAAGATAACTGGAAAAATCAATAATGGAAAGATAACTGGAAAAATCAATACACGGAGATTAACTTTTGTATATAACACATGGGTCAAAAAGAAATCATAAGAGAAATTTAAAAATATTGAACTAAATGAAAATGAGAACACAACTTTCCAAAATTTGTGGGATACAGAAAAAAGCAGTTTGTAGAGGGAAATTTCTAGTATTGAATTCATATATTTGAGAAGAAAAATTTAAAACCAATAACCTAAGTTTCTACTTTAGGAAACTAGAACAAGAAGGGCATATTAAATCAAAGAAAGCAGAAGAAATAAAAATTAGAGCCAAAATCAATGAGACTTAAAACAGGAAAATAATAGAAAAAATCAATGAAACCAAAAGCTGGTTCTTTGAAGAGATCAACAAAATCTATAAGTCTCTTGCCAGGCTAAGAAAAAAGAGGACATAAATTATTAATATCATAAATTAAATAGGGGTATCACTACAGATACTATGGACATTAAAAGGATAATAAATAAATACTATTAACAACTTCATGCCCACAAATTTGAATACCTAGATGACATGCACAGTTCCTTGAAAGACACAAGTGCCAAAACTCAAAACAAGAAGAAATATATAATCTGAATAGAACTATTTCTTTTTTTAGAGAGTGTGTGCACATGTGTGCATGAGTGGGAGAGAAGGGGCAAAGGGAAGGGGAGAAAAAGAGAGAAAGAATCTCAGGCAGGCCCTACACCCAGCAGGAACTCAATCTCACAACCCCATGATCATCACCTGAGCTCAGATGCTTAACCAACCTAGTCACCTAGTCACCCTTGGATAGGCCTATATTAATGAAATTGCAACAATAATTAAAAATCTTCTAAAACAGAAACCACCAGGTACTGATGGGTTCAATGGTGAATTCTACCAAACATTTAAGGAAGGAATTATACCATTCTTTTCATTCCTTTTCAGAGACTAGAAAGAAGAAATATTTTTTAACTTGTTCTATGAGCCTAGAATTATCTTAATACCCAAACCAGACAAAGACATTACAAGAAAACTATAGACGACTATCAGTAATTAACAGATGCAAAAATCCTCAACAAAATATTGGGAAATCTGGTCCAACAATGTATAAAAAGAATGATACACCATGACCAAGTGGGCTTTATTCCAGGTATGCAAGGCAGATTCAATTTTCAAAAATACTTAAAAATAAGTTAATGTAATCTATCACATCATCAGGCTAAAAAGTCATATGATCATATCAACAGATGCAGAAAAAGCATTTGACAAAAGCCAACACCTTTTCATGAAAAGAAAAAAAAAAAGAGTCCATAAACTAAGAATATATGGAAACTTTCTCATCTTGATAAAAATCTTTAAAAAACCCAACACCTGGGGAGCCTGGGTGGCTCAGTCGGCTAAGTGTCCAACTCTTGGTTTTTGCTCAGGTCATGCTCTCATTTGTCTTGAGATCAAACCCCGATTTAGGCTCCATACTTAGTGGGGAGTCTGCTTGAGGATTCTCTCCCTCTGCCTGCCCCCTACTCATGTGCTTTCACTCACATTCTCTCAAATAAATCTTAAAAAAAAATCCCAAAACATAACAGCATACATATGGGCGAGAAAATCAAAGCTTTTCCACTGAGATCAGGTACAAGGCAAGGATATCCCCTCTCCCCACTCCATTTTAATACTATATTGCAAGATCAAGCTAGCACAGTAAGACAAGAAAAGGAAATAAAAGGTATATGGGTTGGGAAGGAAGAAATAAAGCTATCTTTATTCACAGATGATGTAATTGTAGAACATCCAAAAAAATTGACTAAAAACTCCTGAAACTAATATGGAATGATAACAAGGTTGCATTATACAAGGTTATTATACAAAAGTCATTCACTTTTCTATATAACATCAAACAACAAGTAGAATCTGAAATTTAAAACAATACTATTTATATTATAGCATCTCCCAAAGTGAAATACTTAAGTACAAATTTTTAAAAATATGTACAAGATCTTTATGAAAAAAAAACTACAAAGCAATATCCACAATATACCTTGCTGGAATTTTAATTAGGATTGAATGAAATCTATAGATCAGTTGAGAACGGACATCTTGACAATATTAAGTTTTCACATCAGTGAACATGGAATAAGTCTCCATTTGTTTAGTTCTTTCATTTCATTCATTAGGGCTTTGGGTGATTATGACGTATCAATGTAGGTTCATCCATTGTTGTCAATGTATTGCTCTGGTAGGGGATATGGGTAATGGGAGGCTATGCATGTGTGGAGGAAGGTATATGGGAAATCTCAATATCTTCCCCTCAATTTTGCTAGAAACCAAAAACTGCTCTAAAAAAGTAAATTCTTAATTAAAAAATAATCATCCCACATCCAAAGATAAAGAGACACATAAGAAAACTAGAATTTATGTGTCAGAATAAGAAAATATAAGACAACCAAAACAGATCCTGAAGTATTAAGATTCTAAAATTATCACATGAAGCTTTTAACTATATATAAATATTTTGTAAAAAGAAATGAGACAAACTCTAAAATATTTGGGGAAACAAGAAGCCATTAAAAATAAAATTTTGAAAAATAAACAAATCTTGTAGAATATATAAATATACACATACATATTTATATATAAAAGCCCATAGAAATTAAAAGCTTGCTGATGGACTTAGCTGAATTAGTGTACTAGAAGTTTAATTAAAAAGGATGATCCAGGGCGCCTGGGTGGCTCAGTTGGTTAAGCTACTGCCTTCGGCTCAGGTCATGATCCTGGAGTCCCAGGATCGAGTCCCGCATTGGGCTCCCTGCTCAGCAGGGAGTCTGCTTCTCCCTCTGACCCTCCCCCCTCTCCTGCTCTCTCTCTTTCATTCTCTCTCTCAGATAAATAAATAAAATCTTTAAAACAAACAAACAAACAAAAAAAAGGATGATCCAGGTGCCTGGGTGGCTCAGTTGGTTAAGCGACTGCCTTCGGCTCAGGTCATGATCCTGGAGTCCCAGGATTGAGTCCCACAATGGGCTCCCTGCTCAGCAGGGAGTCTGCTTCTCCCTCTGACCCTCCTCCCTCTCATGCTCTCTGTCTCTCATTCTCTCTCTCGCAAATAAATTAAAAAATCTTAAAGAAAAAAAAAAAGGATGATCCACACAGAGCAACTTTCAACAGTTTAATGTGGTACCAAACTGAGTCAAAGTAGGAGCTATATACAGATGAAGCAGCATTTAATGCTTCATATAAAGCAATGCATATTTTTAAAAGATAAAATGCACATATGTACATAGATGTGTTTTGCTGAGACGTTATGCCATATGTTGTGATTTCACATATTATTTTTTCTTAGACATTTCTACTTCCAATAAGCATGGTTAATATGCAAATAATGTACATATAGATTTTTGGAGTGTCTGTTATTCAATGTATACACTCTCACAACTTTCACAAAAAATACCCTATTATCTATCAGTATTTTGTTGTAAAATGAATAGTAAAATTGGAAGGTATATGGCAAATACTGTGTTCACAAAATAAAAATCCATTGTTCAAACAAACAAGAAAAGTGGATGATCCAGAGAACACACAGAGGGAATGAAACTTTAAAATACAGAGAAATGGTAAGAGACGTGAGTGATAAAGTCTAACACATATTTAATATGTTCATGACAAAACCTGATTTGTCCACTAGTTTGTTATAGTTTTCATCTCATATCTCTATAATCTACATAAAGAATAAAAGTTTGTCAATTTATAAAATGCCAAATATAGTATATTTGTAAAATAACTCTTCCTAGAAGTTTAAAAATACTACATGTTTTATGAATTATCAAAGATACAAATAGCTTGATAATTGAGAATCAAATGAAATTGGCTCCATGTATAATGGAGTTTTACATCTACCTAAAAAAGGAATAAGAGAAATAGATTGGTCTTCATATGCTATACATAATTTATTATTTATATTCTGCATATTAAAATTTAGCCACATCAATTTTGTCTTTGTTAAATAATTATCCAAAATATTGTGAAATTGTCTTATGATTCTGAAGCTACTAATTCCCCTGTATTCTTGAACTAGCATAAAAACACATTTTCAGGTTATTTTCTATGTTTATATTTATAAAAGCTAGCCAAAGGAAACTTTGTTAATAACAAAAAATAACATATGAAGAAATAGAAACAAAATTAAAACACAAGAGTACCAGAGTAAGAAGGAAGAGGTCATGCTGAAGATGCGTTCACATATCCTAACATGCAATATCTTTACCTTGTAAAGGATTTTTTTGAATCCATTTTAATAATGAGCTTAAAATATTTCCAAAATCAAAATATTATCTCAGTAGCCTGCATTTCTATGACAAAGAGCATGAGGTGGTCCCTTCAAAGACTTACACTGCTAGTAGGAACATTCAACAGACATAAATAACACATGTGGCCCCAATCAGAGAAACAAAATTGCAATAAATCTCTCAGATGTTCCCTAGTTATTTGGTATTTAATATTAAAGGAAGGAACTAAGATCATAAGGCTTATTGCATCACTTATTTCTTATTAATCAAGAAAACAATTGAATCAGAAGTCTGCAAATGTAATAAAAAATTATAGGTTTCTTTTCTCTAACTCTTTAATATATCTGAGCTGAAAATTAACTTCAAAATAAAAGAAAAGGACTATGCTTTCCAATATTTGAGAAGAAGAAAAAAAAAACATTTAAATTGGAAGCAATTGTATGGCAACAAATCTAAACTATGAAAGACTGAGTATCTGGCAAAATGTGACGTTTATGCCAAGAGAGGGATAAGGAGAAAGTTATGTATTCTTAGATCTCAGAATGATATTGAAATATCCTTAAAAGCATGTGTTAGGGTTCTGGAAAGTCCTTTCAGTGATTCTTTGATTAGAATGAAAAGAGTCCAGCAATGAGAGAAATGGAGACTATATTTGTAGAGATCCAGTATGATGTAGAATGGGAATAAAAGTGAACTCAAGTAAAAACCATGCTGGCACTTTTTTTCTTTTTACATTATAGTTTACTATCCAAAAATGACTCTTACTATTGTAGAATATTTTTAACAAATGTTTCATTTAATTCCCATAACTGGTATACAGGAAAAAATATTGATTATCTTGAATTTCTGTTACCCAGTCATTTTACCATATTATTTAAAAATAAATATTTTAAATTATGATAATTTTAAGTATGTAAAAGATATTTGCAGTGACATAGACTGTTTCCTCTTCAAGTTTTATCCATAGCCATGTCCCTCTAGGTCATTAACTAGAATTTCCAAATAACACTGATCAATGGTGCTAATCTTGACTACCTATGTTCATTTTCTCACTGCCACCAACTATGCTGCTTCTTAGTCATACCTCCAAGTAAGAGTTGTGCAGAAAGGAATTCAAGCAGCAACAATCTACATTGATCTGAGTTCCTACAGAACACCAAGTCACATCTTCAAAATTTCTACTGAATTTACTAATAACTCTTTATCTGATATTGATGCCATTTTCAAATATAAATAGACCCCTCCCTTTGATTATACTTCCTATTAAATGATGATAGTGACCATTTATTTGCAATGATTTCAATATTTCATGATTGGTTAGGAAGACTCTTTATTCTATTAGTTTTATTCTATTCTTGGGAGAATTTTACATAAATGGTTGCTAAGTTTAATTAAATGGCTCTCTGGCATTTTTTTTGATATAACATATAATTTGTTTCAATTTAATTGTTGTAATGTTAATGTTAAGTCCAACACTTGTCTGTAATGAGTAACCTGTGCTTTCTATCTGGAAACCTGTAATTTTTTTTTTTTTTGCATTATCCTTGGCAATTAGTAAGTTCATTAGGATAAGTCTAGAGTGATACATGCATTTGTTAAACAGCCTGAGCTCATTGACCCCATTTAATGTGTAGGTTGGATATATTACTAAGTTTAGATACATTTTTTTTTTATTATGTGTAATAATTACTTCTCCTGCTCTAGCTTTTAACTTATCTGGAAATCCTATTGGGTCCTTTTTAAGTGTCCTGGTTCCTCTTTCTAATCTCTCATCTTTTCCCTTATTGTTTTTCATTTTTGTCTATTTTTTATTTTTTTTAAAGATTTTATTTATTTATTTATTAGAGAGAGATACAGAGGGAGTGGGAAACAATACAGAGGGAGTGGGAAACAACATGAGAAGGGAGAGGGCCAGAGGGAGAAGCAGGATCCCTCCTGAGCCAGGAGCCCGATGTGGGACTCGATTCCAGGACTCCAGGATCATGACCCAAGCTGAAGGTAGTCACTTAACCAACTGAGCCACCCAGGCGCCCCATCATTTTTGTCTATTTTTTAAAGGGTGGAGTAGAAGGAGAGGAGTTTTGTTTTGTTTTGTGTTTGTGTGTGTGTGTGTGTGTTTTGTTTTGTTTTCTATTCTTTGTGTTTATTCCGAGTTGTGAAATATTTTCACTTGATTTTACTGATTAAAAACTCAGATAAGCAATGATTAGTCTCATATTCCATTTATCTATTTTTAAAAAATTATCATCCTTTAAAAAAATCAATAGATGCACTGAAAAGGGTAAGAAGAATGGTTTCACTTTTTCAGCATCCCTCTCCCCTGTAGCAGCACAGCTCAGTGCCAAGAGAGACTCCTTAGTCTATGATTTCTCCCGTAGGGGAAAGTAAGAAAGGAGTAAGTGCCTCATTGTGGAACAACGCCCAAGAGGCTCACTTCTGCCTGGCCCCACCCAGATCACCGAAGAAACTGGCATGACTGAACAGTCTTGTGGGAACTAGGAGCAAGGGAGTAGGGTGGGAGTTCACAGTAAATGAGCATAAAGCTCGAAAACCACCCATAGAACCCACAGATTCTAGCAAGGGGCCTTCCCATGAAGTCAATGAGATGTCTGACTTGCAGCCCCTACAAAATGGCCAAAAGGCTCCCAGGAGGGGCACTTGGGTGGCTCAGATGGTTAAGTGTCTGCCTTCAGCTCAGGTCATGATCCCAGGGTCCTGGGATCCAGCACCCCTGCGGCATCGGGCTCCCCGCGGCATCGGGCTCCCTGCTCAGCAGGGAGACTGCTTCTCCCTCTCCCTCTGCCTGCCACTCCCTCTGCTCTTACACTCTCTGTCTCAGTCAAAATAAATAAAATTAAAAAAAAAAGACTCCCAGGAGATGGCACATCCAGCTACTGCAGAGAGTGTGCATACTCCCATAATGGTGCATGCAAGCCTCTGCAGATGGCATGTATGAGACTTTAAGGGTAGTTTTGCAAGACCCTACAAATAGTAGCGACTCAACTGCAGGATTGGGAGAAGGCACACAACCTTGAACATTATAGGACACTACCTGGAGGGAGAATGGGAGGATCTCAGCACCTAGACTGACTTTGCAGGATTGAGAGAAGGCACAATCCTAAGACTTATCTATTAAAAGGGAACAAGAGGAATAGGGAAGGAGCATCCATAGAAACAAACCTGAGTAACTCTAAAAATCTCTAGCTCGGCTGACTGGTAAATGTATTTTACTCCTGAAGCTAGTTAGTAAAGACAAGTTGGGGACACCTTCTTGAAATGTGAAGAGAGCAATGTAAATCTTTAAGGGACATGAAGAATCAAAACATAACATTAACCAACCATTTTGAGTCTATTTTTGTGTGTGGTGTAAGGAAATGGTCCAGTTTCATTCTGCTGCATGTAGCTGTCCAATTTTCCCAACACCATTTGTTAAAGAGACTTTTTTCCATTGGACATTCTTTCCTGCTTTGTCGAAGATTAGTTGACCATAGAGTTGAGGGCCCATTTCTGGACTCTATTCTGTTCCATTGATCTATGTGTCTGTTTTTGTGCCAGTACCATGCTGTCTTGATGATGACAGCTTTGTTTTTTGTTTTTTTTTAAAGATTTTATTTATTTACTTGAGACAGAGAGAATGAGAGAGAGAGAGCACATGAAAGCGGGGAGGGTCAGAGGCAGAAGCAGGCTCCCTGCCGAGCAGGGAGCCCGATGCAGGACTCGATCCCGGGACTCCAGGATCATGACCTGAGCCGAAGGCAGTCGCTTAACCAACTGAGCCACCCAGGCGCCCATTGATGATGACAGCTTTGTAATAGAGCTTGAAGTCCAGAATTGTGATGTCACTGGCTTTGCTTTTCTTTTTCAACATTCCTCTGGCTATTCAGGGTTTTTTTCTGGTTCCATACAAATTTTATGATTATTTGTTCCATATCTTTGAAAAAAGTGGATGGTATTTTGATAGGGATTGCATTAAATGTGTAGATTGCTCCAGGTAGCATTGACATCTTCACAATATTTGTTCTTCCAATCCATGAGCATGGAACATTTCTCCATTTCTTTGCATCTTCCTCAATTTCTTTCATGAGTATTTTATAGTTTTCTGAGTATGGATTCTTTGCCTCTTTGGTTAGATTTATTCCTAGGTATCTTATGGTTTGGGTGCAATTGTAAATGAGATTGACTCCTTAATTTCTCTTTCTTCTGTCTTGTTGTTGCTGTATAGGAATGCCACTGGTTTCTGTGCATTGATTTTCTAACCTGCCACTTTAATGAATTCCTGTGTGAGTTCTAGCAGTTTTGGGGTGGAGTCTTTTGGGTTTTCCACATAAAGTATCATATCATCTGCAAAGAGTGAGAGTTTGACTTCTTCTTCGCTGATTCAGATGGCTTTTATTTCTTTTTGTTGTCTGATTGCTGTGGCTAGGACTTCTAGTACTATGTTGAATAGCAGTGGTGATAGTGGACATCCCTGCCACATCCTGACCTTGGGGAGAAAGCTCTCAGTTTTTCCCCATTGAGAATGATATTTGCTGTGGGTTTTTCATAGATGGTTTTTATGATATTGCCTATACTCCGAAGAGTTTTGATCAAGAAGGGATGCTGTGCTTTGTCAAATGCTTTTTCTGCATCTATTGAGAGGATCATATGGTTCTTCTCCTTTCTTTTATTAATGTAGTGTTTCACATTGATTTGTGGATGTTGAACCAACCTTCCAGACCAGGGATAAATCCCACTTGGTCGTGGTGAATAATCCTTTTAATGTACTGTTGGATCCTATTGGCTAGTATTTTGGTGAGAATTTTTGCATCCATGTTCATCAGGGATATTGGTCTGTAATTCTTTTTGATGGGGTCTTTGTCTGGTTTTGGGATCAAGGTAATGGTGGCCTCATAAGTTTGCCACTTTTATTTTTTGGAACAGTTTCAGAAGAAAAGACCTAAATGTGAGACAGGAGTCCATCAAAATCCTAAAGGAGAACACAGACAGCAACCTCTTTGACCTCAGCCGCAGCAACGTCTTCCTAGAAACATCGCCAAAGGCAAGAGAAGCAAGGACAAAAATGAACTATTGGGACTCCATCAACATAAAAAACTTTTGCACAGCAAAAGAAACAGTCAACAAAACCAAAAGACAACTGACAGAATGGGAGAAGATATTTGCAAATGACATCTCAGATAAAGGGCTAGTATCCCAAATCTATAAAGAACTTATCAAACTCAACACCCAAAGAACAAATGATCCAATCAAGAAATGTGCAGAAGACATGAACAGACATTTTTCCAAAGAAGACATCCAAACAGCCAACAGACACATGAAAAAGTGCTCAACATCGCTCAGCATCAGGGAAATCCAAATCAAAACCTCAATGAGATACCACCTCACACCAGTCAGAATGGCTAAAATTAACAAGTCAGGAAAAGACAGATGTTGGCGAGGATGCGGAGAAAGGGGAACCCTCCTACACTGTTGGTGGGAATGCAAGCTGGTGCAGCCACTCTGGAAAACACTATGGAGGTTCCTCAAAAAGTTGAAAATAGAGCTCCCATATGATCCAGCAATTGCACTACTGAGCATTTACCCCAAAGATACAAATGTAGTGATCCGAAGAGGTACGTACACCCCGATGTTTATAGCAGCAATATCCATAATAGCCAAATTATGGGAAGAGCCAAGATGTCCACTGACAGATAAATGGATAAAGAAGGTGTGGTATATATATACAACGGAATATTATGCAGCCATCAAAAGGAATGAGATCTTGCCATTTGCAATGACGTGGATGGAACTGGAGGTATAAGGATGAGCGAAATAAGTCAATCAGAGAAAGACATATATCATATGATCTCACTGATTTGAGGAATTCTTAATCTCAGGAAACAAACTGAGGGTTGTTGGAGTGGTGGGGTGTGGGAGGGATCGGGTGGCTGCGTGATAGATATTGGGGAGAGTATGTGCTATGGTGAGTGCTGTGAAGTGTGTAAGACTGTTGAATCACAGACCTGTACCTCTGAAACAAATAATACATTATATGTTTAAAAAAAGAAGATAATAGGAAGGGTAAAATGAAGGGGGGGAAATCGGAGGGGGAGACGAACCATGAGAGACTATGGACTCTGAGAAACAAACTGAGGGTTCTAAAGGGGAAGAGGGTGAAGGGATGGGTTAGCCTGGTGATGGGTATTAAAGAGGGCATGTATTGAATGGAGCACTGGGTGTTACATGCAAACAATGAATCATGGAACACTACATCAAAAACTAATGATGTGGGGCGCCTGGGTGGCTCAGTCGTTAAGTGTCTGCCTTCAGCTCAGGTTGTGATCCCAGGGTCCTGGGATCGAGCCCCACATCGGGCTCCCTGCTCCATGGGAAGCCTGCTTCTCCCTCTCCTACTCCCCCTGCTTGTGTTCCCTCTCTCGCTATGTCTCTCTCTGTCAAATAAATAAATAAAAAATCTTAAAAAAAAAAAAACTAAAAATGTAATGTATGGTGATTAACATAACATAATAAAATTTTAAAAAAAGATAACACTAACCAAAGAAACAAAATAAAGCTCTAGTGATTAACCCCACTGAAATAGAGATCTACCATAACAACAGTAAACGCTTAGCTATGAATAATTACTTTAAATATACACAGATTGAATTCTCCTGATAAACATGGATGTGAAAATTCTCAACAAAATATTAGCAAGCCAAATTCAACAGCACATGAAATTTTTCCTAGACTATCATCGAGTGGAATTTATCTCTGAGATGCCAGAGTAATTCAACATAAACACTCTATAAATATAAAAGATTACTCATCGGAATGAATGGAAAAAGTCATATGATCATCTCAGTAGCTATAATTAAAACAGTGTGGAAGTAGCATAAAAATAGACACGCATATCCAAGGAATAGAATAGAGATCCGAGAAACAAATTCACACATATATGGTTAATTATCCTTTGACAAGATTACCAAAAATACACCACTGGAAAAGGATGGTCTTCTCAATAAATGATACTGGGAAAACTGACATCCACAGTCAAAAGACTGAAATTATCTCACAATATATACATAAATCAATTCAAAATGGTTTAAAAACTAAATATAAGACCTGAAACCATAAAGCTCCTAGAAGAAAACAGAGAAAACTCCTTGACATTGGTCTTGACAATAAGTTTATGCATATAACACCAAGAGCAGAGGCAACAAAAAATATCAACAAGTGGGACTACATCAAACTAAAAACTTCTATACAACAAAAGGAACAATCATCAAATTGTGATTTTGTGTGTTTTTAAGTTCCCCTATAAAGTCTTGAATAGTACATTAGATTTAGGAAAGCCAAAACAATACAGAGAACAAGTGTGGAAAGAGAAAATGCAAGTCCTCATTTCTTATTTAAGCTCCCTACATTTTCTTTCCTTATTTTTATTAAGACTTTTTAGAGTGGTTTTAGGTTCACAACAATATTGAGGGGGAAGGCATAGAGATTTCCAATATACTCCTCTTCCCACACATGCATAGCCTCCCTCATTATCAACACCTCCCACCAGAGTAGTACATTTGTTACAATTGATGAACCTACATTGACAAGTCCTAATCATACAATCCACAGTTTGTATTACGATTCACTCAGTGTTGCACATTCTCAGGGTTTGGAGAAATGCAATGTATTTCTCTAAAAAATGTATTTCTCCATTACTCAAAAAATCCTCTGTCCTCTGCCTATTCATTCCTCCTCCAACCACCAACCCCTAGAAACCACTGATGTTTTTTTACTGTCTCCATAGTTTTGCTATTCCAGAATATCATATAGTTGGATTTGTAGTCTTTTCAGATTGGCTTCTTTCACTTAGTAACATGCATTTAAGTTTCCTACATGTCTTTCCATGACTTGGTAGTTCATTTCTTTTTAGTGATGAGTAATATTCCATTGTCTGGATATACAATTGTTTATCCACTCATTAAATGAAGGATATCTTTGTTGTTTCCAAGTTTTTAACAATCATAAAGCTGTTATAAACATTCATGTACAGGCCTTTGTATCAATATAAATTTTCAGCTTCTTTGGGTAACTACCAAGAAGTGCAATTGCTGAATTATATGGTAAGTTTTATAAGAAAACATCACATTTCCTACCATTCCACCAACAATGGATAGAGTTCCTGTTACTCCCCATCCCCAACAGCATTTGATATTGCCATTCGTCCAGATTTTGGTCATTCTAACAGTGTATCATGGTGTCTTGTTTTAATTTGCATTTCCCTGATTATGTGTGGGGTGGGGCATCTTTTCATATGCTAATTTGCCATTACATATCTTCTTTGGAGATGTTTATGTTGAGTTATTTGGCCCATTTTTAATAGAATACCCAAACTCAATAAAAATGATCCTATGTATATTTTGGATCACAGTCCTTTATCACATGTATCTTTTGCAAATAATTTCTCCCAGTCTGTGCCTTGTCATCTTTCTCTTGAGACTGTCTTTTGTACAGAAGCTTGTCATTTTAATGCAGTCTAACTTGTCTGTTATTTTTTTTTCACAGATGGTGTCTTTGGTGGTGATGTATCTAAAAAGTCATTGTTATACCCAACGTCATTATAGGTTTTCTGTGGTCTTTCATTTTATATTTAGGTCTAGGATCCATTTTGAATTAACTTTTGTGAAAAGTATAAAATCTGTGTCTAGACTTTTTTTTTTTTTTTTTTGCATGTGGATGTCTAGTTTTCTAACACCATTTGTTAAGAGATTCATTTTGCTCCTCTGTATTGCCTTTGCTCCTTTGTTAAAAAATCCATTGACCATATTTATAGATGTCTGTTTCTAAGATCTCTTCTGCTGCAGCGATCTTCTGATTCTTTTACAAATGCCACATTGTCTTGATCACTGTAGCTTTATAAGTCTGGAAGTAAGGTATTGTCAGTTCTCCAATTCTATTCTTCAATATTGTGTTGTTTATTTTGGGTCTTTTGCCTTTCCATATAGAAAGTTTATATAAACTTTTGAATTAGTTTGTTGATAACCACAAAATAACTTGCTGGAATTTTGATTGCTATTGCATGAGTCTATAAATCAAGTTGGGGACTGATATCTTGACAATATAGGGTCTTCTCCATGAACATGGAGTATCTCTATATTTGTTTAGTTCTTTGCTTTTGTCCAGTTTGTAGTTTTTCTTAGACTTAGGTCTAATGAACTACATACAAGATCTATATTTCAGTTTTTTGGAGTGCTAATGTAAATGGTATTGTGTTTTAAATTTGATTCCACTTGTTCTCATTATTATATAGGAAAATGATTATTTTTTCTTAAGTTATTTGGTTCTTTTCAATATTTTGTCTTTCTTCATATCTAAGCAAAAATTTATTAGTATTATTAAACTTTAGTTTTGTGCTCTAAATGTTTATATTTTTCATGTAATTTTTCTTTTGTACAATTATCTTGCATCGTGTTTTTCTTTAACCTTTCATCATTAGATCAGATATACACTTTACTTCTTCTACTATATATCCACTTAAGAAGGTCTTAAATCAGTTTAATTTATTTTAAAAGCTTTTAATTGTTTTCCTACATCTTTTTTTTTTTTTACAATATTCCATCTTCAGTTTACTATATTTTGTTACCTCTCATTCAGGATGCTGTTTTCTAATAATTGGATATTTTAGCAGCATTTTCATGTTTATATTTGAAAACTTCTGTTTATCTTTGAATCCCTTTATTGTTCATATTTATGACTGATTTTTATTATTTGTTTCTGAGTCAGATGTTGTCTGCCTTCTCTTATAAGAATTCTTAAAATGTATAGCCCTAAAGAAGCCCACCTTCCTATTTTCTGTGCTTATAAGAAAATCTAAAAGATAGATGTGTGTTTAACTTCTTGTATTAGTTTTCCACTTAAATATTAGTTCTCTTTTACCATAAAATTCTGAATTTTCTATTAAGCTTGTTGACATTTCTTAGCTTCTATTTACTTTTAACTGAGCATAAAATCTTGCAAATAATTCCATTAACTAGGTATTTCATATTTACCCCTTATATTATCTCAACTATGTAATAAAATCAATTATTATAATAAATTATTTTCAGTTTTGTCCAGGTTTAATTTACTTAGGATGCATTTTCTTGATAATATTTCATTGGAAATGGAGATAACTAGACACGGAACTGCAATACAAATCACAAATCATGGATTTTGATTTATAAGAGATTATCTTTATTCTTAAACCTTTGAGATATAACTAAAATAATAGTTTAGAGAGAGAAGGAAAATAATTTATTTTACCTCACTTTATTAAAGAGGTTTCATTAGTTTAAATGCATGAGAAAGATACATAATAATGCATAACATATGCAAATTTTAAAAGGAAGTAATAATATTATGACCAGTATTTGCAGTTTCTAAATCCTATTTTCTATCTGTAATTTTGACAGACTACTGTCCATGTTAAAATGCATTGTTAATAATTATTTTCTCTACAAAATTTAACTAGAGAACAAATTTGCAAATTAAAATACAAATTATTATAAAAAATAAAAACAACATAAAAGGCTAATGATAGTAATACAATTTTCTAAATGCCTATATAAAATCCCAAAGCTTATTCTCATTCCCTAACATAAGGTGTTTGCACTTTTCAGTTATTATTGCTATTGTGGTTATAACTGATAGATTAGTAAGCTAAAAGTACTAGTAAATAATATTGGCAAGATAAACTGCCACATCTCAGAGATTAAAGATTCTTCTATATATTTGTTCAAGGGTATCTTTTCCAAAAAAAAAGAGAAATTTCAGCTACAACTTGAATATATTAGACTTAGACAGGATGAAATGGTAAATAGAAATAGAAATACAATTGACTCTTAAACAACATGGGAGTTAGGGGTACCAGCTACCCCACAGTCAAAAGTCCACTTATAATTTTGACTCCCCAAGAACTTAATAGCCTAATGTTGACCAAAAGACTCACTAATAAGAGTCAAGTAACATATATTTTGTATTTATTGTAAGAATATAGCATACAACATATATAAAGCTAAAGAAAATGTTATAGAATTATAGGGACAATATGTTTACAGTACTATACTGTATTTATCAAACAAAAATCTGTGTTTAGGTAGCAAGCCTGTGTTGTTCAAGGGTCAACTGTACAAGTTATATTCAGAAAACTACTAGTACACTCTTTAGGTGGATAGAAGACATGGAAAGTATCCCTTGGTTTTTCCTCTACCCCTTCTTCTCTTCCTCTTTGGTTATTCCTTATGTATTCTGCATCCCTTGTTTTCTTAATCATTTTGAAAGTTGTCCTTATACATTTGTTCAGTTACTTATATACTGCTTAGTACTTTCAAGGAAAACCAAAAGTTGTCTGTGTATTTTTCAAGGGGATCAAATAGTTTAGGAAATATGTTGCCTACCCCAAAGACTCAGATTTTTGGAGTAGATGCTGAGTTTTCATGAAGAAAATACATATTCTGCTGTAATACTGTGTAGCATTCTCAAAATATCAATAATTTCAAGCATAATGTTGGTGTTTCTTAGGTCTTGATACCCTTACTTTTTTTTTTCTGTCTGCTCTTTTTATTGATTAGATATAGGCTTATTAAACTTTCCAGCTATAATTTTGGATTTGTCTCTTTCTCTTTTGTATTTTGAAGTTCTCATGGTATGTGAACACACATTTAAAATTGTTATGTGTTCTTAATTGACTCTTTATCATATATAAATGACAAAGGGTGACATTACATAAAGATAAAAATACCAATCTAACAAAAAGACATAGCCACCCTTATTGTGTATGTATAAAACAGAGTTGAAAAATGTGTAAGGCAAAAATTGCTAGTACTACAAAGAAAAACAGGAGAGTTGGACACCTCAGCACTCCTCTCTCAACAATAGAACAACTGTACAGTGACATAAAACTCAGCACCATCAGCCAACAGATTGTAATTGACACTTACAAATACTCTCCAAACAAAAGCAGAATAAACATTCACTTCAAGTTCCCACATGTATGAAAACAGACCAAATACTGAATTATAAAACAAATCTCACCAAATTTACAGGAATTGAAATTATACAGAGTGTTGTTTGGACACAATGAAAACAAACTGGAAACCAATGTAAGAGGCAACAGAAAAGTGTCCAAACATTTGGCAACTAAATAATACTTCTAAAAAAAATTCCTGTGTCAAAGAGGGAATTGCCAGTGGAAAAAAAAAAAGACATTGAATTGAATGAAAATGAAAATATCAGTTAAAACAATGTTGAGAAGAAAATTTATAGAACTATATACATACATCAGAAAAGAAGCCTCCAATGAATAATTTATGCTCCCACCTCAAAAAAAGTAAAAATAACCAAAAATAAATAAAAGGAAGTAGACAAGATACTTGCAGAAATCAATGAAATTAAGAAAAAATAGATATATTAATGAAACAAATAGCTATTTTTTAAAAATCAATTTTTTTTAAAGATTTTATTTATTTATTTGACAGAGAGAGAGTACAGGCAGGGGGAGCAGCAGACAGAGGGAGAGGGAGAAGCAGGCTCCAAGCCGAGCAGAGAGGCTGATGTGGGGCTCCATCCCAGGACCCGGGGATCATGACCTGAGCCAAAGGCAGATGCTTAACCAACTGAGCCACCCAGGCACCCCTTAAAAATCAATTGTTAAACCTCTAGCATGATTAACAGAGAAAGAGACAAATTATTAACACTAGGAATTTAAAAAAAAATAGACTACTGCAAACTCTGAAAACATCAAAAGGATAACAAGGGAATACTAGGAATGATACTACACCCATAAATTTGACAAGTTATTGCAAAAGCTCCCAGAAAAGAATCACTAGGCACAGATGGCTCTACTGGAGAATTTTACCAAATATTTAAAGAACTACCACTAATTCTACAGAATATCATTGAGAAAAAGTGTAAGGAAGGAACATTTAACAATTCATGTTATGAAGATGGTAGGACTCTGACCTCAAAATCAGACAAAGCTAGTAAACCCCACACACACCCCACAGGCTATGATTCATCATTAATGTAGATGCAGAAATTCTGAAGTATTAACAAGTAGATATATATTATATATATATTTATATAAATATATATATATTTATATATATGTATAATACACATGCACACACACACACACACACACACACCATGAACAAGTTGAGTTTATCCCAGTGATGGAAGGTTGGTTTATAAAAATCAATGTAATCCTCCTACAGGCTGTAGAAGGAATCACATAATCATATCATTTGATGCAGTCAAAATATTTGACAAAACTAATACCTATTCATGGTAAAAAAAAAAAATCTCAACATGACGGGAATAAAGGGAGATTTACTTGAAATTATAAAGAACAACTATAAATATCCTACAGGTACTGTTATGATGAAAGACTAAATGTTACTATCTGGAAGAAAGCAGGTACATATACTCTCATCACTCTTACTCAAAATAGTGCTGGAAGTTCTAGCCTTGTTTAATGAGAGAAGGAAAAATAATGACATATAGATTGGGAGTAAAACTCCAAATTTTCAGGTGATGTGATTGTCTACATAGAAAATCCCAAGGAAGAACCTCAAAAAAAAAAAAAAATCATTAGAATAAGTGAGTTCAGCAAGATCACAGAATACAAGATAAATATACAAAGATCAATTGAATGTATCTCTACTATCTGAACACGGAGATGCCAAAATTACCAATACAAAACCATTTAAAATTTCTCAGAAAAATGAAAGTCTTAAGTATGAATTTGACAATCACACGTACAAACTTGAATGCTAAAAGCTATACAACACTAACCAAGCCAAAAATCTAAATAAATGGAGAGACATAATAAAAAGACAGCCAGGTCTTAAGAGGGAAATTTATAGCAATACAGGTATACCTCAAGAAGCAAGAAAATCTCAACCTAACATTGCACCTAAAGGAACTAGAGGGAAAAAAAAACAAAACAAAACAGACAAAACCTAAAACCAGCAGAAGGAAGGAAATAAAAAAAATCAGAGAAGAAATAAATTATATAGAAACTAAAAACATAACAGATTAATGAAACCAAGTGCTGTTTAAAAAAAAAATCAGTAAAATTGATAAACCTTTAGCTAGATTCAAGAAAAAAAAGAGGACTAAAAATCACAAATAAGAGGAGAAACAACAACCAACACCACAGAAATACAAACAATTGTTACAGAATATTATGAAAACCTATATGCCAAGAAATTGGATAACCTAAAAGAAATGGATAAATTCCTAGGAACATAACCTACCTAAACTGAAGCAAGAAGAAATAGAAAATTTGAACAGATTACCAGCAATACAATTGAATCAGTAATCCAAAAACTCCCAATAAACAAAAGTCTAGGACCAGACAGCTTCACAGGGGAATTCTACCAAACATTTAAAGAAAATGTAAATACCTATTTTTCTCAAACTATTCCAGAAAATATAAAAGGAAGGAAAACTTCCAAATTCATTCTATGAGGCCAGCATTACCCTGATACCAAAACCAGATAAACACACCACCAAAAAAGAGAACTACAGGCCAATAGCTCTGATGAGCATAGATGCAAAAATCCTCAATAAAATGCTAGTGAACCAAATCCAACAATACATTAAAGAAATCATTCACCACAATCTAATGGGGTTTATTCCTTGTTGCAAGAGTGATTCAGTATTTGCAAATCAGTCAGTGTGACACATCATGTCAATAAGGATAAAACAATAAGATCATTTCAATAGTTGCAGAAAAAACATTTGACAAAGTACAACAACATTCATGATAAAAACCCTCAACAAAGTAGGTTTAGAGGGAAATACCTCAATATAATAAAAGACATCTATGAAAAATCCACAGCTAACATTATACTCAATGGGGAAGAATGGAGAGTTTTTCCCATAAGGTCAGGAACAAGACAAGGATGTCCACTCTCACCACTTTTATTCAGCATAGTACTGGAAGTCCTAGCCACAGCATTCAAACAACAAAAAGCATCCAAATTGTTAAGGAAGAAATAAAACTTTCACAATTTGCAGATAACATGTTATTATATGTAGAAAATCTAAAAGACTCCACCAAAAAACTAATAGAACTGATAAATAAATTCAGTAAAGCCTAGAATACAAAAATCAATGTACAGAAATTTGTTGCATTTCTATATATTAATAATGAAGTGGCAGAAAGAGAAACTAAGAAAACAATCCTATCTATAATTGCACCAAAATAATAAAGTACCTAGGAATAAATTTAAAAGATGAAAGACCAGTACTTTGAAAACTATAAAACACTGATAAAAGAAATTAAAGAAAACACAAAGAAATGGGAAGACATTTCTTGCTCATGGGTTGGAAGAATATTGTTAAAGCATCTTTATTGTTAAATGTCTATTACATCTACAGATTTAATGCAATCTCTATGAAAATACCAGCAGTATTTTTTACAGAGCAAACAATCCTAAAATTTGTATGGAACCACAAAAGACCTCAAATAGCAAAAGCAATCTTGAAAAAAAGCAAAGCTGGAGTTATCACAATTCCAAACTTCAAGTTATATTACAAAGCTGTAGTCATCAAGGTATAGTACTGGCACAAAAATAGGCACATAGGTCAATGCAACATAATAGAAAACCCAGAAATACACCCACAATTATATGGTCAACTAATCTTTGACAAAGTAGGAAAGAATATCCAATGGGATAAAGACCATCTCTTCAATAAATACTGCTGGGAAAACTGGACAGCTACATGTGAAAGAATGAAACTGGGCCACTTTCTTACACCATACACAAAAATAAACTCAAAATGGAGTAAAGACCTAAATATGAGATGTGAAACCATAAAAATCCTAGAGGAGAGCACAGTTGCAAATGACATATCTGATAAAGATATCCAAAATATATAAGGAACTGATATAATTCAACAACCAAAAAACAAATAATCCAATTTAAAAATGGGCAGAAGACACAAACAGATATTTCTCCAAAGAAGACTTCCAGATGGCCAACAGAAACATGAAAAGATGCCCATCATTCATCATCTGGGAAATGCAAATCAAAAGCCCAATGAGATATCACCTCACATATGCCAGAATGGCTAAAATTAAAAATACAAGAAACAGCAAATGTTGGTGAGGATGTGGAGAAAAAGGAACCCTCATGCACTGTCGGTGGGAATGCAAATCAGTGCAGTCATTGTGGAAAACAGTATATAGCCCCTAAAATATTAAAAATAGAGTTATCATATGATCCAATAATTCCACTACAGGGTATTTACACAAATGAAAACACTAATTCAAAAAGATATATGCACCCCTATGTTTATTTCAGTATGATTTACAGCAGACAAAATCTGAACCCAAGTGTCTATCCATAAAAGAATGAATGGATACAGCAAATGTGAACACACACACACACACACACACACACAAATATTAGCCACAAAAAAGAATGAGATCTAGCCATTTGCAACAACATGGACCTGGACGTTATAATGCTGAGTGAAATAGGTCAGTCAGAGAAAGCCCAATGCCATATAATTTCACTCATGTGTGAAATTTCAGAAAAAATGAACAAAGGATAAAGAGAAACAAACAAAACATAGACTCTTAAATACAGAGAACAAACTGGTGGATTCCAAAGGGCAGGTAGGCAGGGTGAGAGGTAAAATAAAGGTGACCAAGAGTACACTTATCTTGATGTACACTGAGTAATGTATAGATTTGTTAAATCAAACTGTACACCGGAAACTATATAACTGTGTGTTAATTATACTTCAGTATTTTTTTAAAAAGCATTTTTATCTGTTGAGGAAAATGTCAGGTTTTTTTTTTTTAATTTGAATCACTAAGTTATTTAGTTCCTTGAATGTAATTCCCCCCCCCCCTAATTTAGAATTCCTGTACACAGGAAGAAGACAGGATTTGGAAAAAAAAATATGAGTAATATTTCTAATTATTTGATAGAGAGGGAAAGAAATCAGCAGAGAAGTTGATGGCAAGGTTGAAAATTGATAAGTGGGAGGCAATAATTCATAAGGTGGGAGGATAGGACCCAGAAAACAAATAATTCACCTTCAAATTAAGTATGGATGACTCATTTTCTTAGAAAATGCATAACTGGAGATACAATTATAAAGGATGAGAAGAAAATTGAGAAAATTTATATGACAAACTTTATCTCATTGAATTGATAGATTAGCTTATTTACTGAGAACCACAATGAGCAAGAAGTAATCAACGGGTTCGGGTTGGTAAACAGCCACTAAAGAGATTACAAACTAAAGATAAGGATAGCAAATGTAAAGTAGGAATGACATAAATTTAGACTTTTGTATTCATTTGGAAAAAGGCATACAAATTTTCTTTCCTCCCCCTACCCCCTGTTGTAGCTTATTAGTGCTGTTGGTATAAAGGGAGCCAGGGGTCTCTTGACCAAAGTCACCAGTCCTTCATAAGAATCCTGATTAAAACAAAACAAAACAAAACAAAACAAAACTTATTTATTATCAAGCATAAATTGAATTCATCTTTGGGTTTACCCTTTTTTTCTGTTTTCTCATATAAAATGTCCTCTGGTTACACAAAGTTAATGCAATATACAGCATGGTGAGATTCAGATCAATTAGGAAATAAAATTATATGATCCTGAGAGAGGTTATCTTCTTTTGGACTGGACATTATTTTATGTTAAGTGTACTAGAGTTTCCTCTGGCCAGGGCCTTCTGATGGAAGGCTGTTCAGGAGAAGGCACCCTGAGGTAAGGAAAATGCCCAATTACAAAGCCATGGGCCTGGAGGCTATATTCAAGGAGAACATAAAAAATGCCAGGGGTGATGGAGGGGATTTCTGGTTTTCAGTTTTAATTTTTTTTCCTGCTCTGTGCTGTATTTCCTTCCAGGAAAACTTCATTATGTACAAAACTCAGCATTGGTCCTGTATTAACTGTGACTAGAGAATAATGGAAGAAATCTGTCAGTGTTTGGGACAGAGTGGATCAGTGAGAGAGACAGTTTAGAACATCCTTTAAGAAGGGGCTTAGTAAGCTTTCAGATGATTGCAGTGCAGCTGCTCCTACTAGTTAAAATAAGAAGTAATGTGCCACACAGATTATAAACAATCTATACTTCAAAAATCTTCAGAAATAGTTTGGTGGAAACTGAGTTTTGTATAATTAATTAGCAGTAGTCTATCCTATCATCAATGAGGCAATGGCACCTCCAAAAGAAAGGTAATCTCAGATGACCATAGGATTTCAGGTTATGTTGAAAGTAAAAAAAAACAACCAACTTATGACTATGCTGCCAATGAACTTCTCCAATATCTTATAATCAATGTCAATAAGTCAGTCTATAACGTCTCTAGAAGTTAAGTAATTTCCAATGGTATTACTCACTCCCTAGTGCTTTAGGGAGACTTACACTCTGTTGAGGAAATAGGTTATAATTTTTATAACTACCTAGATATCTAAATTAGTACTTAGACATTCCTCTAGAAATATATGTGAATTCATTATCAAAAATACCTTAATTTGAAGAGAGCTTTATAATTGTTCTATAATTGATCATAGACTTGAGCTATTAAAATTATTTATGATGAAGAGAAAATATGATTAAGTCTAACTCAGACCACCTTAAAAATGATCAATTTCATTCCTACTCCAAAAGTGCAGTTGTCTCTTGAAAGGAACATAGTTGATTAACTGGTTACTATTCCATTGTGTAAGGAACTTTTTTTTTTTCAAATTAGTTTATATGCCACAAGAAATGTGAGAACAGACCATAAGACTTAGAAAAGGAGTTGCAACTTAGTATGCTATTTAAATGTATTCTTCAAATGACCATGTACTTCACTAGGAATTTTATTACTTTAATGACAAATATTTTTCTCCACTTGGAATTCTAGAAGTTTCAAAAATTCATTTATTCCAAATGGTATTCAATAACTTCTAGTATCTCTATCTACAAACATTCTATGGCATTATACCATAAGTGCTATATAACCAAGAAATACAAAAGAATATTTCTTCAGAGAAGTGTTTTTAAAATTAAAACAATGTATACTAGTAAAGCATATGGCATAATATAGAGAACACCAGAATCTGCACCAAACTTTGAGTCCCAGTTCTCACAAGACACTCTAATGAACTGTATAAATGGAAGTTTATAAAAGCTTTGCTTTATAAAACTATAGTATATGGAGTTTTTAGAGCAAGAATTTAGGCGTTAGATAGAATTTATGAGGTAATTTCAGAAGGTAAAACCATTAGCTCATTGATTCTATCAATATTTGAGATAGCTCCTTTTGGTTTGGCCCTAGTGCTAGGACCTGGAAGAAAATGTTGAACAAAATCAGGTATGATCTCGGCCACTATGGAGCATACAATCTTATAAAGTAGACAGATATTGATCAAGTGTTCTGCAGCTACATATGAAATTCCAAAGGTGATAAATGCATTGAAAAGATTTCTGATGCTATTAATGCTTCTAAGAGGGGGATCTGACAAAGCCTCACAATTTCTTTTTATATGGTTTCAAGACATTAAAAGCTCTAGCAGTTTAACAAGAATCTCTTTCTCTTTGCTGTCATATATTTTTCTTTCTTTCTTAACTCTGACTCTAAAAGACAACATACCGTTTATACAATCTATTCTATTTTAAAGAGGTTCTTGCTTAAACTTACAATAGTGGTGGATGGATTTGTTTTATGAACCATAGTTGAACATTTACTTAAATTTACTTTATCTTTCTTCCGCACTGTCCATTCCATCACAGATATTTCTCCATTCAAGTTGCTTTCTCAGAAACATGAAATAAGTGTGCTTTACCAAACCTAATTGTACTTGTCAGAAGAAAACTATATTGTTACAAAAATTGTCAGAACAAATTAAGTCATAGAGAATGTAATAATTCATTTGGGAAATAATCTTTTACAATTTGCTTCATTGTCTGTAGTTTAAAATAATTCTAAAAAACTTATACTCTTTAGAAAATGTATGAACACCATAAAGAATGACAGTTTTGTGAAAAACTGTCTCTGGCTAAATGATATCTACTTCCAGACTTGAAAACAAATAAATAAATAGTATATTAAAGATTGATATAAAATCTATTATCTTTGACTGCCATATAAACATCTTAGCAATGTGAAGCCTTTAGAAGATATGCTCAATTTCTCTGCCAAGAAAGTTTGTGAGAAAATATAATTAAATGTCTGACACCACATTTCCGTCACAAATTCTACATTCACATTTATCACTGGACAGAAAATATAGTGAAAGATGAAAAATGATTTAATCATTTTCACTGTTCCAAATTACACATTAAGAATGGATGGTACCAGGGCGCCTGGGTGGCTCAGTTGGTTAAGCGACTGCCTTCGGCTCAGGTCATGATCCTGGAGTCCCAGGATCGAGTCCCACATCGGGCTCCCTGCTCAGCGGGGGGTCTGCTTCTCCCTCTGACCCTCTCCCTTCTCATGCCCTCTGTCTCTCATTCTCTCTCTCAAATAAATAAATAAAATCTTAAAAAAAAAAAGAATGGATGGTACTGACATAGACACCCTAGAACTAAATACAATCTTTTAAAGCTCTAATAAAGTACATATTCATAGAAACTCTAAGTTGATGTTGTTATTAAAAGTCAAAAACAGCATTAAAAAAATCTTCCAAATGTTCTACTTGTGTGCTGGTACCTATTAGTTTAACTGAGAAGAGTTAAGGAGGCAGCAGAAAAAAGAGCAGTAGAACATAGATATGGGGGCCAAATAACTGGAATTGAATTCTGCTTTCTACTTACTAGCAGTACTAAAACAAATATAGTCCATATACTAAAGGCTAGTATACTAAAGCAAGCAACTATACTAATTATACTAAAGTCAGTATAAACCATCTCTGAGCCTCAAAAAAAAGGGGGGGGGAGAATAATAATGGTTATCTTTCTGGGCTATGGAAATGTAAAAGATAATAGTTTTTTTAAAGATCTATTCATTTGAGAGCATGTGCAAGAGAACGCATGAGGGGGCAGATGGAGAGGGAATGGGAGAGAGAGAGAATCTGTAAGCAGACTCCTTGCTGAGCACGGGGACTCAGATCATGACCTGAGCCTAAACCAAGAGGCAGACACTTAACCGACTGAGGCACCCAGGCACCCCAAAGATAATACATCGCCAAATAGTACCTGGTACATATAAAAAGGCAATAAAATGTGGATTTTCGTTGCTCAACAACATCAGCTAAAGGAATTTTGATCAAAATTTGAGTAGTTAAATCATTTCAGGAAATCAGTATCTGAAATTTATGCTGGTGATATCTTTAAATATCAGTCATGATCAAAGTACCAATCTTTTCAAAACATGGAACACTGTATTATTTTCCCCAACATTCTATTATAAATAAATTAAAACATATAGAAAAGTTGAAAGAATTTTACAGTAAGCACTCACAAACTACTACTTAGATTCTACAATTAACATTTTATACTTTGTCATATACTTATCATTTATCTATCCATCCATTAATGCACCTTGTATTTTTATGCAGTTCAGAATAAGTTCCACATCTCTATTCTCCCTGAATATCTCAGCATGCATATCATATAGATATCCATATTTGTATACAGTTTTCTTCTTTTGATGTAAAACTTAGGCATAATAAAATGCAAATCTTAAGTGCACATTTACTTTTTGACACATGCATACATCTGTGTATCCCAAACTCCACAAAACATAACCATTACCACCTCTCCACAAAGTAAAACACTTTGAATACAAGATACTTTAGGCATCTTGTGAATCAAAGTACAAGAATTATGCATTGATTAAAATTCACATTAGAAATCTATGAAAATAAATGAACTAAAAGTCTTGAAATTCTTAACTATGACAACTGGAGATAACAGAAAATGGAAACTTTATTACAAACAGGAGTCTACATACAAAGATGAGAGCTGATAGGAAACTCATTCACCCAAGAACCAGAGGGTAATGACCAAATAGTGCAGAAAGGGATTATTTTAAGCCCAGGAATCAGAATTCAAAGAACAAGAAATCATTGGATATGTTTGTGTATCCAATGGCAAAATGCATTCACATTCTTGTGTATGTACTCAATACCCATATGTCTCATTTAAAAAGTGAACATTTCTATTTTATTATTAAGGAACAAATTTAGATATGATGTGTCAAGCAGAAGTAATACTAGGATGAGAGAGAAAAAAAAAAAAAAACAAAATAAAACAAAAAACCCAAAACTTAAAAACAAACCAAAAAGATTTGAGGAACAGGTTTTGTTTTCTTTTCCATTCTGAGTTCTCTATTTCCAACCAATTTCAAGAGGCAGGTGACTACAACCAGATAGCGTTCTAAAAAAATTGTTCCTTTTCTGGGACACCTGGGTGGCTCAGTCAGTTAAGCGCCTGCCTTCGGCTCAGGTCATGGTCCCAGGATCCTGAGATCGAGTTCTGCATCAGACTCATTGCTCAGCAGGGAGCCTGCTTCTCCCTCTGCTTGCTGACCCCCCTGCTTGTGCACTCTCTCTTTCTCTCTCTCTGTCAAATAAATAAATAACATCTTTAAAAAATTTG
Source organism: Neomonachus schauinslandi (assembly GCF_002201575.2). Lineage (NCBI taxonomy): Eukaryota > Metazoa > Chordata > Mammalia > Carnivora > Phocidae > Neomonachus > Neomonachus schauinslandi. The sequence goes on from NC_058404.1 coordinate 61,106,686, forward strand.
TTCCTTTTCCAAATTATTATGTTGACTTCCTTCTTTCTAGTTTTCTATATCTAGGGTTTTGTCATCCAGATATAAGCTGCAATGTTTAAAGTTAGGAAATTTGAAGGCTTGAGGGTTGGAGGTTAGTAGAGTAACCAATCATGGAAAACATTGAAATAAAGGGTAAGCAGAGTGTAATGATGGATGTGCAAGACAAATTAGCAGTTGAGTACTGCCTCTCATGTAGCTACAGAAGGTCCTGTTGGAATCCCTACCAGAAAAAAACTGACTGTAATAAAGCCATGTGGAATTAGAATGTGTAACTAGTTCCAAGGTCATTAATAGATAAATTAGGTCACAACTTGTATAGATTAGCAATCAGAAGAGTGCCATCGTTCATTCACCATATATATAGCTACCCATAAAAATAGCAAGAACAATAAGAATTTTTAATAGCACAAGTTAATGGCAAAAAGTACTCATTATACTAAGTAAAATAAGGTGTTGATCTTTGCTTATGTGATATTCTAGTCTTGTCACTCATTAATAGACTTCAGTATAATCACACGAATTAAATCCTGATGCTATTTCTTCATTTAGCATGCCCTATAAACACATACTTACAATTTATATACACACAATTTTTGATTCAACTATTTTAAATACTCTATTTTCAGTTCACTCCCTGGTATTGCAAAATCTCAACGCTAGCTCATTTAATTTCTGTACGTTCATGAAACTTCCAAGGTGACAAAAGAGTCAGTCTCTTTTGCTGATCCACCAGTCCCTAAAAGACTGATGTTTCCCCTTTCATGCCCCAAATTTCTTCCTATTGTCTGCAAGACCCACACTCTTCCCACACATTCATCATATATTGACTAAACTTGTTTCATAATTGTACTCCATCTATTCCCCCAAGATCCTCCAAACTACGTACAGCAACACTATTTTCATTTATCCAGAAAGTGAGGAAAATATGGACCTTCTCTAAATCTCACACCTAAAGGCTCCATTTTCCCAGACAAAATGATTAATACTTGTGGGAGGCCTCAACTAGAGCGTGGGTGGGTCTGGATGCTGTTGTATTCAAGCCCAGATATCGCATCTCTCTTCTGTGCTTGTTGTCAATTTGTATTGATTTGTGGGTACTTTCATGTTTGTTACCAGAAAACTTGCACTGAACATCATGAAGGAATGTTTTAAAAAATGTGTAGTCCTTAGGCACCACAACTTCTTAACCCATCTCTTTATATCATGTCAAATATATTAAACTTTACAAATATCCCTTTTTTTTTTTTAAGTAGGCTCCATGCCCAACCAGGGCTTGATCTCCCAATTCTGAGATCAAGTCCTGAGCTGAAATCAAGAGTCAGTCACGTAACTAACTGAGCCATCCAGACACCCTTACAAATATCCCACTTTAAACACAATTTTGCTGGATATCTTTAAGATTATTTTTTATTGATTAGAATTGAATTAAAATAAATTATTATATGATATACATTTTATTTTATCAACATAAATTTAATTAAATATATGAACTAATGACTAAATTATTTTTTATGTGCTTACTTTTTTCTTTTCAAATTTGTATTTAAATTCTAGATAGTTAACATAGTGTAATATTGGTTTCAAGAGTAGAATTTAGTGATTCATCATTTACATATAACACCCAGTACTCATCAGAAGTGCCCTCCTTAATACCCGTCACCCATTTAGCCTATTCCCCTCCCATCTCCCCTCCATCAACCCCCAGTTTGTTCTCTGTAGTTAATAATCTCTTACTGTTTGCTTCACTCTTTTGGTTTCCCTTCCCCTATGTTCATCTGTTTTGTTTCTTAAATTCCACATATGAATGAAGTCATATGGTATTTGTCTTTCTCTGACTGACTTATTTCACTTGGCATAATACACTCCTGCTCTATCCATCTTAATGCAAATGGCAAGAATTCATTCTTTTGGATGGCTGAGTAATATTCCATTGTATATATCCATCACATCATCTGTCTCTATTAATTAGTCAATGGATATTTGGGTTCTTTCCATATTTGGCTATTGCTGATAATGCTATCAACATCAGGGTGTATGTGCCCCTTCCAATCAGTATTTTTGTATCCTTTGGGTAAATATATAGTACTGCAACTGCTGGGTTCTAAAAAATTGCAATAATTGGCCCCTCTCATTTTCCCACTCAATGGTTTGGGGGAAGTGTTTTTCCTGTGCAATCCCCTGTATGCTGTTCTCTCTCTCTCTCTCTCCTCTCTCCATGATCAGGGCTCCCTCTACTCTGCTGCACTGATTCTTTTCTCCTCCAAATCACACCACCACACCTCCTACTTTCCATCTTGTGGCCCTTTTC
>NC_058404.1:61109033-61308492 GCF_002201575.2 Neomonachus schauinslandi
CTTTGCCTCTTTGGTTAGATTTATTCCTAGGTATCTTATGGTTTGGGGTGTGATTATAAATGGGATCAACTCCTTAATTTCTCTTTCTTCTGTCTTGTTGTTGGTGTATAGGAATGCCACTGATTTCTGTGCATTGATTTTATATCCTGACACTTTACTGAATCCTTATATGAGTTGTAGCAGTTTTGGGGTGGAGTCTTTTGGGTTTTCCACATAAAGTATCATATCATCTGCAAAGAGTGAGAGTTTGACTTCTTCTTTGCCGATTTGGATGCCTTTTATTTCTTTTTGTTGTCTGATTGCTGTGGCTTGGACTTCTAGTACTGTGTTGAATAGCAGTGGTGATAGTGGACATCCCTGCCGTGTTCCTGACCTTAGGAGGAAAGCTCTCAGTTTTTCCCCATTGAAAATGATATTCGCAGTGGGATTTTCAGAGATGGCTTTTATGATATTGAGGTATGTACCCTCTATGCCTATACTCTGAAGAGTTTTGATCAAGAAAGGATGCTGTACTTTGTCAAATACTTTTTCTGCATCTATTGAGAGGATCATATGGTTCTTGTTCTTTCTTTTATTAATGTATTGTATCACATTGACTGATTTGTGGATGTTGAACCAACCTTGAAGCCCAGGGATAAACCCCACTTGGTCATGTGAATAATCCTTTTAGTGTACTGTTGGATCCTACTGGCTAGTATTTTGGTGAGAATTTTTGCATCCATGTTCATCAAGGATATTGGTCTGTAATTCTTCTTTTTGATGGGGTCTTTGTCTGGTTTTGGGATCAAGGTAATGGTGGCCTCATAAAACGAGTTTGGAAGTTTTCCTTCCATTTCTATTTTTTGGGACAGTTTCAGAAGGATAGGTATTAATTCTTCTTTAAATGTTTGGTAGAATTCCCCTGAGAAGCCATCTGGCCCTGGGCTTTTGTTTTTTGGGATATTTTTGATGACTGCTTCAATTTCCTTAGTGGTTATAGGTCTGTTCAGGTTTTCTATTTCTTCCTGGTTCAGTTTTGGTAGTTGATACATCTCTAGGAATGCATCCATTTCTTCCAGATTATCTAATTTGCTGGCATAGAGTTGCTCATAATATGTTCTTATAATTGTTTGTATTTCTTTAGTGTTGGTTGTGATCTCTCCTCTTTCATTCATGATTTTGTTGATTGGGGTCATTTCTCTTTTCTTTTTGATAAGTCTGGCCAGGGGTTTATCAATCTTATTAATTCTTTCAAAGAGCCAGCTCCTTGTTTCATTGATCTGTTCTACTATTCTTTTGGTTTCTATTTCATTGATTTCTGCTCTAATCTTTATTATTTCTCTTCTCCTGCTGGGTTTAGGCTTTGTTTTCTGTTCTCTCTCCAACTCCTTTAGGTGTAGGGTTAGGTTGTGTATTTGAGACCTCTCTTGTTTCTTGAGAAAGGCTTGTATTGCTATATACTTTTCTCTTAGGACTGCCTTTGCTGTATCCCAAAGATTTTGAACAGTTGTGTTTTCATTTTCATTGGTTTCCATGAATTTTTTAAATTCTTCTTTAATTTCCTGGTTGACCCATTCCTTCTTTAGTAGGATGCTTTTTAGCCTCCATGTATTTGAATTCTTTCCGACTTTCCTTTTGTGATTGAGTTCTAGTTTCAAAGCATTGTGGTCTGAAAATATGCAGCGAATGATCCCAATCTTTGGTACTGATTTATGACCTAGGATGTGATCGATTCTGGAGAATGTTCCATGGGCACTAGAGAAGAATGTGTATTCTGTTCCTTTGGGATGGAATGTTCTGAATATATCTGTAAAGTCCATTTGGTCCAGTGTGTCATTTAAAGTCTTTATTTCCTTGTTGATCTTTTGCTTAGATGATCTGTCCATTTCAGTGTGGGGGGTGTTAAAGTCCCCCACTATTATTGTGTTGTTGTCAATGTGTTTCTTTGCTTTTGTTATTAATTGCCTTATATAATTGGCTGCTCCCATGTTAGGGGCATAGATATTTACAATTGTTAGATCTTCTTGTTGGACAGACCCCTTAAGTAGGATATAGTGTCCTTCCTCACCTCTTATTACAATCTTTGGTTTAAAATGTAATTTGTCTGATATAAGGATTGCCACCCCAGCTTTCTTTTGATGTCCATTAGCATGGTAAATGGTTTTCCACCCCTTCACTTTCAATCTAGGGGTGTCTTTGTGTCTAAAATGAGTCTCTTGCCAACAGCATATTGATGGGTCTTTTTTTTTTAAATCCAATCTGAAAGCCTGTGTCTTTTGATTGGGACACTTAGCCCATTTACATTCAGGGTAACTATTGAAAGATAGGAATTTAGTGCCATTGTATTGCCTGTAAAGTGACTGTTCCTGTATATTGTCTCTGTTCCTTTCTGGTCTATGTTGCTTTTAGGCTCTCTCTTTGCTTAGAGGACCCCTTTCAATGTTTCTTGTAGGGCTGGTTTCGTGTTTGCAAATTCTTTTAGTTTTTGTTTGTCCTGGAAGCTTTTTATCTCTCCTTCTATTTTCAATGACAGCCTAGCTGGATATAGTATTCTTGGCTGTATATTTTTCTCGTTTAGTGCTCTGAATATATCATGCCAGTCCTTTCTGGCCTGCCAGGTCTCTGGATATGTCTGCTGCCCATCTAATGTTTCTATCATTGTAGGTTACAGATCTCTTCTCCTGAGCTGCTTTCAGGATTTTCTCTTTGTCTCTGAGACTCATAAGTTTTACTATTAGATGTTGGGGTGTTGACCTATTTTTATTGATTTTGAGAGGGGTTCTCTGTGCTTTCTGGATTTTGATGCCTGTTTCCTTCCCCAAATTAGGGAAGTTCTCTGCTATAATTTGCTCCAATATACCTTCTGCCCCTCTCTCTCTTTCTTCTTCTTCTGGGATCCCAATTTTTCTGATGTTGTTTTGTCTTATGGTATCGCTTATCTCTCGAATTCTGCCCTCTTGATCTGGTAGTTGTTATCTCTCTTTTTCTCAGCTTCTTTATTTTCCATCATTTGGTCTTCTATATCACTGATTCTCTCTTCTGCCTCATTTATCTTAGCAGTTAGAGCCTTCATTTTTTATTGCACCTCATTAATAGCCTTTTTGATTTTGACTTGGTTAGATTTTAGTCCTTTTATTTCTCCAGAAAGGGTTTCTCTAATAACTTCCATGCTTTTTTCAAGCCCAGCTAGTATCTTTAAAATCATCATTCTGAACTCTAGTTCCTACATCGTACTAATGTCCGTATTGAGTAGGTCCCTGGCAGTCGGTACTGCCTCTTGTTCTTTTTGTTGAGGTGACTTTTTCCATCTTGTCATTTTGTCCAGAGGAGAATATATGAATGAGAGAGCAAAATGCTAACACGGTAACAGCATCCCCAGAAAATGTACTCTAAACAAATCAGAAAAGACCTGAAACCGGGGGGAAAGAAAGGGAAAGAAAGAAAAAAGAAAAGGAAAAAAAAAAAAAAGAAAAAGATAAAAACAAACAAAAACAGAACAAAACAAAAAAAAAAACAGAATATGATCAAATATGTTCAGGCTAGTGCATAGATCAGTGCCACACACTAGATTTTGGGTATATTTTGGTCTGTTAGAAGAAAGTGCCTCCCAAAATTTTACAGAGAGAAAAACTCATATATGTGCAAAAATAAGGGTTAATGCAATGAAGGGATGGAATATGAATGTAAAGATGAAAATTATAAAAGATTTTATAAAAGGACTTGATAAGAGAAGAATTGTTTGAAAAAAAAAAAAAGAAGAGGATTTAAAAGAAAAAAAAGGGAGAGAATGTGATCAGGCAGGAGACTAGAACAAAGCCATACACTAGAGATTTAGGTTATATTTTGATCTGTTAGAAGAAACTGTATCTCAAAATTTTAAAGTGAGAACAACTTATATATATATATATGCCAAAAATAAGGGTAACTATTATGAAGGGATAGAATATAACTCTAAAAATGAAAAATAAAAATGTGTTTTTTAAGAAAGAGATTGATAAGATGATGGTTGAAATAGGGAAAAATAAAAATAAAAAAAATGTTCAAAAAATTATTTTGAAAGACTAAAGAATTAGGGGTAAAAAAGCCATGAATTCTATGTGCAGTATTCCCCTAGCGCTGGAGTTCTGCCCTTTTCATTGATCGGTAAACTTGGTCTTGGCTTACTGTTCTTGCTGATCTTCTGGGGGAGGGGCCTGTTGCTGTGGTTCCCAAATGTCTTTGTCGGAGGCAGAATTGCCCCGCCCTTGCCAGTCAGGGCTAAGGTATCTGCTCTGGTTTGCTCTCGGGAGCTTTTGTTCCCTGTAAGCTTTCCATACAGCTTTGGAGGCCAAGAGTGAAAATGGCAGCCTCCCAATCTCCGCCCTGGAGGAGCCAAGAACTCAGGGCCCCACTCTTCAGTGCACCCTCAGAGAAAAGCAGTCAGTCCCTCCCGTCTCCCTGGTCTCCGGCCACACTCCATGCTTACCTGGCCTGTGACCGAGTGTTTCTATCTCTGGCACCCGAGTCGGTGTGGAGTCTCCAAACCCAGCAGATCCCTGCAATGAGCTCCTGTGCCGCTCCTCCCAGGGAAGGAAGGGGAGTCTCCCTGGATCTGCCACTTGTTGGGTCCCTGCTGGAAGAGCAGTGGCCCGACTGTGCCATGGATCACGGTATGGCAACCATGAGCTGAGAGCCCACTCCTCTGCTCAGTCTCTGCAGCCAGCTTCCCCGGTCCAATACCTGGGAGGTCTGCCACACTCAGACATCCCCTGGTCTTTCTGTGACCCCGAGGGTCCTGAGACCACACTGTCCCGCGAGGGTCCCTCCCCCTGCTTAGCCACCGGAGCAACGTCCCTCAGCGGAGCCGACTTCTAAAAGTTCCGATTTTGTGCTCTGTGGCTCTATCACTTGCCAGAAGCAGCGGACAGAGGCCCCCTCCCCCACCATCTATCCTCCCGAATATCGCCTCGGATTCACTTCTCTGCAGGTCCTTCCTTCCAGAAAGTGGTCACTTTTCTGTTCAGAGAGTTGTTGCTATTCTTTTCTTCAATCTCCTGTTGAGTTTGTAGGTGTTAAGAATGGTTTGATCCCTATCCAGCTGAATTCCTGGAACCAAATGAAATCCAGGTCTCCTACTTCTCCTCCATCTTGTTCTGCCCCCTATAATACTTTATCCTCTTTTTACAGATGAAGATAGTGAGGCAGGAGGAAGTTACATAATATTCTTTTTTTTATCAATTATTGTTTGAGTGCCTATTATTCTAGGCCCCGTGTTAGTTTCAGAGAATAGAACAGTGAGAAGTACCACACAATCCTCTGACATTAATGACAGGCCAGGATTTGAAACCAGTAGGACTCCAGAGCATAGGTATTTATAATTACTCAATGCTACCATGCTTCTGCTTTCCAGTTTTGTGATTGTTTAAAGAGACAATTTGTTATTTCTCCCAGAATGTCCTAGATGTACAAATATTTTAGCAATTTTTTCAAGTTAGTGAAACAGAATATATAAATATTTTATGACCATTAAATCTAGCAAAAGATCTCCTGTGTAATGTGAAAGGAAGGATGTAAGTATATAACACATGTTATAATAAGATGAAGTGAAGAATAGGATTGAGAAGAGCTTAGGACAAGATAACAGACAATAAATCATACAATTAGGTTTCTAAATTTGAGGCTCAACTTTAGTAAAAGAAGGTCCACAAGACTTTGTTCTACAATTTCCCCATTTTAAATCTCTTACTTTCTAGTCAAAGTTAAGCTGGCTAAAGAGTACCTTCAATAGTTCTTTTTAGTGTAACTATATGGGTGGTATATCTTCTGAACCATTATGTATAAAGCCTTTTAGCTTCATGTATAAACAAAAATTAATCATATGACAACAGATTTTTCTTCAAAACTCCAAGAATATTGCTTTCTTGAATTTAATGTTTCATGATGGCATGCTATCACTCAGACTGATTTTCAGAATATAGTCTCTTTTAATGATTCCAACACCTATATAAATCGGTCATTCTGATCTTTGCTAGAAATTTTTCAAATTTCAGTCTGCAGACTGGAAGGCACCAATTTCACTTAAGAGAAAGAATACTAAAATGAAGAGAGGAGGAATGATTGAATATTATATTCTGGATTCTGAATCATCAAAATTATCTTTTCTTATTTCACCCTCTAGGCAAGAAGTTAGATATACCTTGTTGAAGAATTTTACTAATATAAGAAGGAAAAACCTACTAATAATGAAATGGAGCTCCTCATTTTAATGCCCATTTAGAATACCCAGTAGTGAAATTAGCAGTTTATCATTACTTTCCTCATGTTCAGAATTTCCAATCACATTTAGTCTCCAAGAACAAATAACAAGGTGGTAGCTTTGAGCTTTGACAGCCTGTAGGAAGATGTGAAAAGGTTGGGAATCCACTTTCCAAAAATCAAGTATAAAGCTGAACAAAACAGCCAAAAAAACCACTGGTCTCAAGGATTCTCTCTGTAAATCGCCCAAAACAACAGATAAGCATTACTCATGAAAAAAAAATGCTAGAATTTTGGGTAAAAAGAGTAGAAGGCTTATTGTCTACAGTTGCTACCATTTCCTCAAATCCAGCTCAGAGGGAAATGTTACCAAGGCACAACTTACCATGAAAACCAGCAACTTCCACACCACAAGTTGTGGACAGTATTTTAGGAAGAGTGCAAAAATTCATACCTGGTGTCATTTTTAAAACAAGTAACAAACACAAAAGGAAATGAATGTGAAGACACTCTGCTTATCCCAGAAACTTATCCCAACTAGGGTAAGAGCATTTCTGTATTGCTAAGGCCCTGTAGACTTCCAATCTTATATAAGGGGAATGGAAAAGCTATGAGGCTGGAAAAAATATTTGTGAAATAGAGGGCAGAGAATGCTTTCAATTGGACTTTTTGGAGAAACAGATGATTTTAGGCCTGGGCAAGAAATGTAGAGATGTGCCTGAAACATCTTATAGTGCCAGAAAGTAAAGAAGTGCTAAAAAAAAGGAAAAAATACACCCCCCTCCCTGCCACACACACACAGACACCCTACAATGTCCATGGCACACATAAACCAGTTGAGTTCCTACTGGCCAAAGCAGGAGCACTATGAGAAACAAAATAAAGTAGTATTACATTATAACCCAAAGTATAAGGTAAATATCCATGACTTCCTGACTCCCAACTACTAAGGGCAAATGAGCGAATAAATAAATGGGAAAGAAGAGACAAATCTGTGCAGAAGAATTCCAAATAACTTACGTACATACTTCTCCCTCAAGGATATAGAGTATAATTCTCAACTCCTTCTGTGAGGTTTGTGCATAGGGAATTCATTCCCAAAGTACAAAAGAGTAACTTTGCAGTGGAAGAACCTGACAAAAAAATTAGCCAGGTGATTAAGGTTAACATCAACCATGAAAGTCACGTTGATAGTAAGTGACCTTGATATGATAAAATGAAAATGGCACTTTATGTGGTCTTCGTCTCAAAAACACATAAATACAATCCAATAATGAGGGAAAATATCAGGCAAATCCTAACAGAGGGACACTTTAAAAACTACCTGATCAGGATTCCTCAAAACAGTCACGGTCATGGTCACAAGGAACCTAAGGAGACATGAGTACTTAATGTAATGGGATGTCCTGAATGGGATCCTGGAGCAGAAAAAGGGCATTGGGTAAAAATAAAGAAAATGTCAATAAAGTATAGAGTTAATACTAATGTATCAATATTGGTTCTAAAGTAAGATTTAATAATAGGGAAACTATTACAATTTTTCAACTAATTAAAACCATACTAAAATTAAAAGTTCATTAAAAAAAGAATGAGGCATGTTGAAAGGCAAAGAAATCAATCTGAGAGATTGATTGACATTTCCCAATGTCAAAACTGGAAAAATTTGAGCAAGAAGATGGATAAAATCTCAATGCATTAAAAAAATCCATATATATACTAATATAAATGAATAACTGAATAAATAAATAAATATCTGAGAAGATACAGCTCTCCTATACAGAAGAAATCAAATTCACAAACGTAGAAGGAATAAGGAATAAAGGAAATAGAAAATTATCATTGGAACAACACAGAATAATTGTTTCATTGTCAAGATCCAATAATGCATGCTACAATTAGTGGGCAAAAGTTTGAAGAAATAGGATATTTGCAGAATGTATTAGTATCTCTCCAAGATTTTTATTGATTACTAAGGGAAAACAGTTACTTTACAGTGGGGAAACCTAGCAGATACCACCTTCTGCAAAGGACTAAGGTTAATATCATCATTAATAAGACATATCAACCTTACTTACTCTCAGACATGATGAATTATAGAATCCTCACTTCTGTGGTATTTTTATAAAAAATAACCTTAATCAAATCTTGGGACAAATCAGACAAATCCAACTGGGAGATCTCTATCAAAATAAATGACCAGTACTCTTCAAGTTTCAAGACTAAGAAAGATTGAGGAATGTGACTCTCTCCCTGGTGGGACCATGCCAACTTCTGGCCTGGATCCCTAATCTAGTAGAGCTTTAGTTTACAGACCCCTCCATATTTTAACTATTGGTGTGGATTCAGAATATTTGCCATTGGATGAATGCAAATGTTACAACCTTGAAGATGGTGCACTCCAATATAGCATGATTCCAATGCTAACTTCTTAGCTGAGTCTTTAATAATGTATTCTAATGTTCTATTTGGCTGCATCAAAGTGTTGTAGAAAACTGGGTGGATTTCATAAAATTGCCTTGAACAAATCCTTTCTGAAACCCATTGAAATAAATCAGCCATTCTGTAAGATTACTCTGAGAGCGATGAGGCAGTAACATTATAGGCAGAAAAGGCAAATCCACATCCAATTTGAGTTATCAATCCAGTAAAGGCTAATTATAGACACCTTCAGAGTGGAAAGTCCTGATGTAATCATCTCAACACTAAGTGGACAACAGGTCTTCTTAAGGAATGGTACCATATTGAGCTCTCATCTCTGTTCTCTGTTCTTGACAGATTGGACAAGCAGCAGTATGAGAAACCTTATCAACCTCGGTGAGAAAGAAATGCTGTTGAATCCCAGCTTCCATCACTGACTCTATTTATGGACCTATAATGCAAGCACTGAGATGTAGATATTCTGAAAATCAAACTTGTGGCATACATTTTTACATTTTTACATTTTTTATAAACTTGCTATCAAAACATTGATATTACTTAATTATATTAATATAAAAATGTCTTTTTGAATGAAAAAATATTTTTATGGCTTAATATCAGGAATAGTTCCTGATGCTCAGAAATTTTCCCTTATTAGATATTTAAAAAGTTGTAATCCATTATATTGCATTGATATATTCCAAGGATTCAGAGCTGAATTTGGTATTCAAATATAGTAATGAAGTTTTATGTAGTTTTTCTGCACCCTCCTTCAATTTATTACATGTCTATTGATCTACTCACCAATTTATTTTTTTTAAATTGCAAGTATAGAAAGACAGTGTGTTGTAGAATAAGCAGCAATAGAGTTAGCTGAAATATTGAAAATTGAGAAAAGCTTTACCATGCAGTAATTGGTCATAAAGCTTTGATCTCTGTGAAATATACATATATATAATAATGATATATACATCAGGCTTTTGGAGAATGAAATAAAATAATATTTTTTTATACAAACTATAAGAAATTAAGAGAGTTTCTCATAAACGAAGTAGAAATTCAAAATACCATGTGTACTTGAGTTTTCATAATTATATAATTGGCTAAACCTGAAAGCAGCCGACTTTCTAAAGTGACAATAGAATAATTTTATGTTAAATATATTTTTCTTTCTTTTTTTTTTAAGATTTTATTTATTTATTTGAGAGAGAGAGAGAATGAGAGAGAGCACATGAGAGGGGGGAGGGTCAGAGGGAGAAGCAGACTCCCTGCCGAGCAGGGAGCCCGATGTGGGACTCGATCCAGGGACTCCAGGATCATGACCTGAGCCAAAGGCAGTCACTTAACCAACTGAGCCACCCAGGCGCCCCTTAAATATATTTTTCAAAAAGCTAAATAGTTATTAAACGTATAATTATAATGTCAGATAAAAACAAAGCATTTAAATTAGAACAAAAAGCTCATCATTTAATCACCCTCACTTTCCAATAAATGTGAAATTTTGCGTACACTATGACAATTTTTGTCTTCCAGAATGGGCTATTCTAATTTACATTTTTAATTTATACTTTTGTCAAATAACACTGTTATAATCATATCCAAAAAAGCAATTGAAAATCACTAAATTAATAAATCAAGCAATTGGAAAAAAACCACAAAATTTGGATATAATAGCAAATGTGATTTTACCATTCTTATTATTGGCTAATATGTAATCTAAAATTATATAAAATCATACCTCTTCAATTTCAGTCAAAATCATCTAGCTGAGAACTACAAAATGTAATACAGATCATCATTGTTCTGATATATCCAATGGATTGAAATAAAAATTAAATTCAATCATTATAAATAAAAAATGTTAGTAACAGCTTTTCTGAGTTATTTCTAGACTGAATCTTTCAGCTTCCTGAAAACATTGAACTATGTTGCTCTTTAAAAATGTAATGCCCATATTTCAGCGAACTGCATGCTTTTGGCATTCAACAGAAAACGACTAAACAACATAAGTTTAAAACTGAGTAACCTGTGACTGCAAATACTTCTTTAGGTGGGGTGCATAAGAGTATGTAAAGGCTGGTCTAAAGGATCTGAAAGATCTGTGAATTTTTTTAAAATTTTTGAACTGTGCTTGAATTATTTTATAAGGACTTAACAAGTACAAACAACAGAAAGAAAAAATATTCAACATAGCACCAATATAAACTAGTTTCACTCTGTTCTATGGAAATTAGCAGTGAAGTATTGGGTTTTGATATTTTGAATAGAAGTGTGGTAATAAATAAGTCTGGTCAATGAATCATGGATCACTACATCAAAAACTAATGATGTATTGTATGGTGACTAACATAACATAATAAAATTAAATTAAATTAAAAAAATAAGTAAGTCTGGAAAATATGATAAGAATCATTGTCCACAACACTTTCAGTCTTAGCTTCTGAACATGACACATCACATGTTTACAAAATCTTCAGTTTTGAAGATACAATAATTAATGAACTGAAATACTAGGTTGAAAATTAAATTACTTTCTCAGAAGAAGTATATTATAACAAATAGGATCTTAGAACTATCAGAGCAATAAATTGCCTTAGATAATTTTAATCAAATTTAATAACACTTAAATAAAAATCAAATCACTCTGATTATGTCAAAGGATGCATGGCATAGCATGCTTGCATAATTTTAGCAGCTGGAAAGCTTTATGTATTGCAAAAGTACCTGAGAAATAAAAGCCTATACTCAACCATTTGAGAATATTTTATTCAGCCTGCTCATTTTTAATTGCTATATCTCAGGTTCCAGAATTCCCAATTTCCCAAGAAAGGCAAATGGATTAAAGTATTAATGACTACGTATCAATATCTACCATTTACATCAAATAAATCAACAGGGATAATAAATAATTTAATGCTTCAATGCATACAGTTATACAAATATTTATTCATGTTCTGTCATAAAGTTTTCACAGTTGATCAAAAATTAACTGAAGTGAAAATTTTCTCTCTTAATTATAAGTTTACCTTTGGTATCCTTTTTAATTCACATATAATAGATAATATATAATTAATACATATAATATTTGTGTATATAATATATATAATTTTTTTCTGATGTGATATTTAAAAGAAATTGTGATTTTATGCCTCTAGACCTAATTGAACTAAAAACACTCAATCATTGCATAATAATAATAACTGAACATCAAGTCAAACTTTATACTTGACCAAAATACATACTTAGCTTTTGATTAACAGTTCAGGACATACTCTATAAATTATAATCAATCAGTATATATGAATAAGTTGGTTATAAAGTAAGCTTCTCTGTTAAATTTTAAAGAGATGAGTTAACACAAAAACACACTCCTCTTTCTATAAAATTGTTTTCATGTTCTCTTCAGGGCATCAAAATTTAAGTTTCATGAGAGCAGAAATTTGTCTATCTCATTCCTTCATATATTTCAGTCAGTAGGAAGAGTGCCCAGAAGGAATTAAATGAATCCTCCTCAGAGAGGCATTAGTGGCAGGCTATTGCTCTCTTTCCCAATCCTAGGATTTCACATAAGGTGATGACCTATGTCCTGACCATATTTCTTTATTCCATGTCAATAACTGATCATTAAACTACAAAACATTTTTAAGAAACAAAATTTTTAAAAAACAAAATTTCAAAACATAAAGAGTATATGTTTACACAAACCTTTAAAAGGAATGTGGCTAATGAAAAGTTGTAGAGTAATATGTATAAATTTTATATAACCAAAATTCTTGATTAAAAAAATACGAAGGTGGGGCGCCTGGGGTTAAGCGTCTGACTCTTGATTTTGGCTCAAGTGATTATCTCAGGGTTGTGAGATCAAGCCCCACATCAGACTCCATTTTTAGCATGGAGTCAGCTTGAGATTTTCTCCCTCTCCCTCTGCTCATGCTTTCTCTCTCTCTCATATAAATAAATAAATAAAATCTGAAATAAAATGTGGGGGGGTATTTAAAGAAATCAATACAGTAGCCAGGTTGCTTTATGAAATTACAGACTTTGAAAAAACAGAGTATGATGAAGTAGCTAGAAATGAGAGGAAATGCAAAATACTAAAATAAACACAAAATAGCTTCATGCCACCTCCTTAGTTTTATCTCTGTGTTCTTCCATTCACTGTCCTTGCCTCTTTCCCCGTCTTTGCCTAAAGTAAATAAATGTATAAAAATAAAAAGGTAAAATAAACCCATAATAATTTTGTCAGAATTATTAAGCATAAAGTACGAATCACGGAGAACTACACACAACATTTTTCTCAGTTATGCTTGAAACATGAAAGAAAGGCATAACTCTAGTAGACAGCCAATATGTTGACAGATGACAGGAAAGAAAAAAATTCACATTTCTCTTTAACTTCTGTACTTCCTGATGAAGAAGTTAATCTTCAATCTGAAAGAACAAAACAATATACAAATAGATTTGGAATTAAAATTCATGGTTGAGGAGGATCTGATTAGAGTTCATCACATCCCTTTAAATGTAATTTAGGTCTCCTGGCTAAGGTGAGTTAAGTCACAGGATCAAAGGTTTGCAAAAATGATCTTGGGTCGAGACACGGCAATATATTTGAGCATTCGTACAACATGACAGAGTTGACAGAAGATTCGATCTAGCCAAATATCATGACTTTCCAAAGGAAAAATTTATAAAGGCCAGACATAACTGCTAAGATCTATATCAGTCTATATATTCACATTCTACTATAATGTGTATTAAGTTATTATTTAGATAATTTGTGGGGTTACTTAGCAAAGTATAACTAGATTCTAAATACCATTCGTTAAGACTACAATGATAATCACGTTTCCCTTTTCCATGTTTTTTGATGAAAAAATAGAGAATTGATATAAGCATACTCTGCTACATTTATTGCATTTTTTGCATGAATGAATAACTATTGTGCATGTTGGAAGGTTTTGTAGTTAATTACAGATTTATCCAAAGGACATTGCCTAACAATAAAGAATAAAACTGGATAGAAGGCAAGAGGTCTGTCTCTGCCCCTGTCTTATTCTCTATTTCAATTAATTGCTTAGATCAAAATATAAGATGCAGGTATATCACAATATTAAATGATATGCATTCAGTTGAAAGCATATATTGTGAGGATAACTGGAAAATTATAGAAGATCCAAAGATAATGGCTAAGAAGATAAAGGCAAGCAATAAATGTAATGATTAAACAGAAAAATAAATATAAAAGAACATAAAATATCTAGTCTAGAGAAGAAGAAATGGAGATCATATGAAATCAGGGATATATGATGCAGTTTGAGGTCAAAAAAAGGGTATTCTAGACTAAGATTTTGAAAATCAAGAGTCTTCTTTTATCCCTTAATATATGCCAATCTAGAAGTTCACATGTGTAAATAAGTAACAGAAAAAGGCAGAATGAGGTATGTGTCAAAAGAGAAGAAAATTGGCATAAGATTAGTGTAAAGAACATGGACTTGTGAGAGTGTTCCTGGATGGTATACAAATTATGAAATAATGGAAATTTAGTCATATGGTCGTGGGCATTGGGTAAAAGAATCTCGCAGATGGAAGAAGAAGCACAGAGAAGGCAGTCGTGGGAACGTTAGAAGCTCACTTTGATACAGCAAACGTTCAAATTGATTAAGGTTGTGCCCATTAAGGGTAATAATCACAAAAATTGTTTTAGTTTTGTTTTATGGGAGGGGTGATATAATTAAACCTATGCTTCGAAAGTACAATCTGGCAGTGATAGTTGAGGCAAGATAAAAGATCGTTATAATGAGATTTGAAGCAAGACAAAAGAGGTAGCAGTAGAAAAGAGGAGTCAAAGATATTGTACGACAGAGTTGACAGAACTTTACAGTTAACTCACTGTCACAGGAAGAGAACCCAATAAGATACAGCCATATTTCAAAAGGGAGGAGGGGGGGGGTCAGTGATGCTGACCGGAAGAATTTTGCCATTATAGAAATAAGGTCCGGGAAACACCAAGCAGGTGAAAGAGGAAAGGAGAAGACATTTTTGCACATCTCAAATTTGGGGCACTTCTCATGCATGAGATATTTCTGTGTTTCGAGGAACATTTCAATTTGGACTGACTTGTTATCCATTTACTTTATTTCATGTAGCTGTAAGTTCATATTATACAATATAAATTATCTTGAAGCCATATGTGCACATTTTTTTAAATTGCATGTTGACTTACACTCTAAATACACTTTAGAGAAATTCTTCTGATCTTTTAAAAAATAGTGTAAAACATACATGCATGAAAAAGGCATAAACTCATGCATATATAATTGGATGAATTTACAATAAATGAGCTTATCTGTGTAACCAGAACCTAAATCCAGATATAAAACATTTTTATTACCAGAGAAGCCTCCACTGAACGCCCTTTAAGTATACAGCTCTCCTTCAAGTGTAGCCACTACTCGAATTTCTAAGTCTGCTTTATATTTTATATAAATGAACCAATACAGGATTTCTTCTTTTATGTCTTTTTTTCTTTTGCTCAAAATTATGTTTATAAGGCAGTCATATTTCTGTACACAGTTTAAGAGCTTTCATTCTTATTGTTAAATATGTGTGAATATATCATAATGTATTTATCCAATCTACTCTCGATGACATCTGATGGGTCCTTGGCAAATTTCTAGATTTTGTATATTACTAATTATGCTGCTATAAACATTCTTACATACGATGTCTGATAAATATATTATGAATTTCTTTTGGGATTATGCCTTATAACTACAATAGGAATCACTGGGTCAAAATTATGTATATGCTCAGTTTTAGTGGACAGTGCTAGATTTCCAAAGTAGTTGTACCGTGTATATTCCCAGAAGCAGTGTCTGAGACTTCTGGTTGCTTGACATTCTCACCAAAACTTGAAATAGTTATAGGTTCTCATTTCAATTATTCCAATGTGTGTGGTGGCTTTAATTTATGTATCTCTAAAGACAAATGAATTTAAACATCTTTTTTACATGTTTATTGGTCAGGTATATATTCCATTTGATAAAGTGTCTGTTTAAATAATTTATTTTTCCACAGATTTTTCTTCTCTATGATTGGTAGTAGTTCTCTATATATTCTGATGTGAGTCTTTTATCTGATATATGTATTGCAAATATCTTCCCCTATTCTGTGGTTTTTGCATTTCACCTTTTCCTTGTGATCTTTTAGAGAAATTTCTCTTTTTTTAAGATTTTATTTATTTATTTGAAAGAGAGAGAGAGCACAAGCATGGGGAGCAGCAGGCAGAGGGAGAAGCAGACTCCCGGCTGAGCAGGGAGCTCAATGCGGGGCTCGATCCCAGGACCCTGGAATCATGACTTGAGCCAAAGGCAGACGCTTAACTTCCTACAAACTTTATTGTTTACCTTTTACATCTAGACCAGCAATGTACTGGCAATTTATTTTCTGAGTGCTGTGAGAATTCAGTCAATACTGGTTTTGAAATATGAATTTCTAAAAAACAAAGTTTATAGAAAGACTGTGTTAAAAAAAAAGAGAAAGACTGTCTTTTCTCACGGTTCTACAGTGTCACTCTTGTCAGCCATTTAGCGTCTTTATATACGTAGGACTCTGTTTCAAATCCATTCTGTTCCATTGATCTATTTTTCATCTGCGTAACAAGACTGTGCTGTTTTAATTAGTATTCCTTTATATAGGTTTTGAAATGCCACTATAAGATCTCCAATTTTGTTCTTTAGGCTGCCTTGATATTTCTTAGTTTATTTTTTTCTACCTTTATTGAGGACTAATTGACCAACATAATTATAAATTGTATCTATTTAAAGTGTGCATTGTGATGATTTGATATGCATGTACATTATGGAATGATGACCAAGATCAAGATAACACAAACATCAGCTCATATGGTTAAGTCTTTTTAATTTGTGGTTAGAATGTTTAAGATCTATTCTCAGAAATTTTCAAGAATACAGTACTATATTATTAACTATAGTCACCATGCTGTTTATTAGATCCTCAGAACTTACACTACTTATAACTGAAAGTTTGTACCCTTTGATCTATATCTACCCATTTCCCTTTCACCCCAGTTCCTGATAACCACCATTCTATTCTGTTTCAATGAAATTGTGTATGTGAATATATATATATATATATATATATTTTTTTTTTTTTTAATCGACTCATCCATTAAGGGACATTTAGGTTGTTTGCATATCTTGACTATTGTGAATAATGCTGCAGTGAACATGGGAATGCAGACATCTGTTTGATATTCTGTCTTCATGTTGTTGTCTGTTTGTTTTGGGATATGTACTCAGAAGTGGGATTGCTGAATTATATGGTAGTTCTGTTTTTAAGTTTCAGTAAACCTCCATACTATTTTCTTAATGGATGTACCAATTTACTTTCCCATGAACAGTGCACAAGAGTTCCCTTTTTTCCACATCCTCGACAACATTTGTTACCTCTTGTCTTGAAAGTAACCTTTCTGACAGGTCTGAGGTAATATCTTGCTGTGATTTTGATTTGCATTTCCCTGATGATTAGTGCTGTTGAGCACCTTTTGTTTACTTATTGGCCATTTACATATCTTCTTTGGAAAAATGTTGATTAGGTCTTTTGCTCATTTTAATTGGACTATATTATTTTTGTTATTGACTTGTATGAGTACTTTATATATTTTGGATTTCACCCTTATCAGATATATCTTTTTGTGTTTGAGAATTTGATTATATTGTGTCTTGGTGAAGAACTCTTTGGTTTGAATCTGAGCATTTTGATGCCATATCTTTATGACCATACCCAGATGACCAAATCTTTCCACAAATTTGGGATGTTTTAAGTTATTATTTCCTTAAATGAGTTCTCGGTCCCTTTCCCTCTCTCTTCTCCTTCTGGGACTCTCATAATATGAATATTGGTTCATCTCATGATATCCCACAATTCACATAGGTTTTCTTTACTCTTTTTTCATTCTTACTGGTTTTCTCTTCTCTGATAGGATGGTATTATGAGGTCTGTCAAGCTCACAGATCCTGTCTTCTGTTTGATTGTTGAAGCTCTCTATTGCAGTTTTTATTTCATTCATCTGTTCCTCAGCTCCAGAATATTTGTTTGGTTCTTTTTGAGATTTCTATTTCTTTGTTGAACTTCTTCTTTTTTTTTTTTTTAATGCATTGTTTTCCTGACTTCATTGGTGTCTCTCTGTGTTCTCTTGAATCTTACTGACCTTTCTTAAATTAATTATATTAAATTTTTTTTTTCGGGTGATTTTCAGATCTCTATTTCTTTGGGGTCAGATACTGGAAAGGTATTGTATTCCTCTGGTGGTGTCTGCTTTCTCATGTTTCAAATGGCTTTGCACTAACATCTGTGCACTTGAGGGAACAGTTACATCTTCTAGGCTTATCTGACTGGCTTTGGTGCAGAAAGACTTTCACCAGGATGTGGCTGTGAGGGCATTGGCTGGATTGGGTGCGATGTCTCTGGCTCCCGGGCTAATATGTTGGCATAATCTTCATGTAGCTTTGTCACCTGAGGTAAATGATGGGTAAGACTGCTGGGTGGGGTAGGATCTTCTACAGACAAGATTATGGAGATCCTATATGTAGCAGTAATGGCTAGTTCTCTTGGGGCCCCTGGAGATGAAGACGGCTGTGTCTTGTCAGTGGTAGTGGAGCTGGGCTCCTGGGATTAGATACACACAGAACTACCATAGCTCTTGGGTTTCAGGGCATTGGGGCACTTACTGTGGCATGGCACCAGAATCTAAGGTGTGAGCATGTGCAGATTTCTCACGGAACTGGGATCTGGTTCTCTGGTGCTCACAGAAATGATTCATGCCCTGGGTGTGGGCAGGAAGGCAACAATGGCGCAGGCCCTAGGATGACAGGCTGGAGCAGTGGCTTGAGCCTAGGAGGCAGGACGGAGCAGCATCACACTCTGGATGGTGGCTTAAAGTTCCATCTCTGGTCCTATGCAGTACTTACAGACCAGCAGCAGCTTACCCAGTGATGGCAGTTGGCAACTTCCACTAAGAATCGTGGAGCGAGGCACAGAACTGCAGCGACAAAGTCCCAGGGATGATGGATCAAAGCCATGACTTTGGACCTGGGGTTGGGGTGCATAGCATCAGCAGCAGCTTCACTCTGGTTATGGTGGGTCAAAGCCCTAACTTCGGACTCCGGGGCAGAGTGCAGAACAGTGGCACCTCAGTCTTGGTGATGAACGTTCCAAACAAAGTTCAAAGGTGGGGTGCAGAGCAGCAAAAGCTCTGGTATCTCAGATGACAAGGTGCTGTGGTTATTGGCAGCCTAATCCCAGATAGCAGGGCACAGAAGTGACTAGAGAACCTGGGCCCACGTCGCACTGTAGTGACATCTCCAGCCTCAGGGAGGAATCACAGTGGCAGAGACTCAGGGCAGCTCTGTCAGCTGTGTGTTCAGCATTGGTGAAGATATGGAGGTCCTCAGGAGCAAAAGCTAAGATACCCATGGAGTGAAGCTTGCTGGGATTCTCCTGCTCTCCTTTTCTCAGTAAGGTGAAATCCCTCCAAATTATACTACTTGGCACCATGCTGCTCTCGGCTGGAATATAGGGTGACATAGGTAATATGCTTGCTGTGTTTTTCCTTGTTTTGTTGTTGTTGTTGTTGTTGTTGTTTTTATGTAGCCATCATCGGTTTTTTAATTCCTCGGGATTTCTGCTGCTTCTTCATTATAGCTCAGGGCTTCCCCATGAACTATTTTCACTGCTTTATTATTATTCATTTTTTATTGTTTTTATGTGGGTGATGATCATTGGTTCCTTCTAGCCCTTCAACTTGCATCTTGCTGAAGTAACCTTAGCTTGCAGTTCACACACACACACACACACACACACACACGCACACACAGACTGAGATTTTGATTGTGATTACATTGAATCCATAGATAAATTGGAGAGAATTGATATTTTTACAATACTGAGTCTTACTATCCATACACATATAATTACATTTCTTAAGATATTCTTCAATTTTTTCAAATAAAGTGTAAAAATTTTATCTTTGTAGATGTCTTACATACGTTTTGTTAGATGTATTTGTAAACATTTCTCTGATTCTCTTTTAAAAAGAACTTTTTGGCAATTGACAAAATACATCATAGTCCAATTATTTTATAGTTTTAGATGTTTGATATGTTGTGTTTACTTAAAGAGGTGTTCTGTGAGCTGTTACTATAGGTTTGTCTTTAGTTCCCATGTGTTAAGATCTTCTTCTTTTGTGGATGTCTTTAGTTCCTTGATATTTTCTTTAGGATGACAAAAGATTATGAACTCTACGATTCTCACTATACAGTTAGGTTGCAGAGTTCTCTAAACCCCATGCTGTTCAACAATTCCTTAGGTCAGCAGTTTCTGTCACAGTTGTCACCTGCAGGAATGACAATGATAAAGTAAACCACCTGTATACATTGTGGCAAGGTCACGATAACATTTGTGTTTTCTTCTCCCAGCTATAGCAGCTATTTACTTAGATAACAATGACTAATAATAAGAATATATACTAGAGGATTTCTTTTCAAACATCAATGCCAGGAAATACTCTCTAATAATATATAAATAAATAATGATGAATGCTTTGAGGAATGCAAAGAGTTTCACTGATATGAATGTTATCTATGTAATACATATTTCTCCTTGAGTCACCCATCATATATTTATTTTATATAAATATAAAGTAAGATAATGTAGGAGAGTAGTAGAAGTAAAATCAATTTAAGAATCTAAAACACAACCTCTCCCCACCATCCGTTTTGGACACAAGTCTTAATGGAACACTGATGATAAGGCAAGCACATTTAATTTTTTTCAGTCAGTCAGTTGGGAAAACACTGCTTTTGTTTTTGTTTTAAATATTGAGGGTCCACTATAAAGAAAACAACTGTTCATGAGATAATTGATCCATAATTATCTCTCAAAAGGCATATGAGGAATAACAGTGATAAAGTATAGCTGGAAGGGTATGAATCTCTCACTTTTATAATAAAGATTGGTTTAAACTGGGAATAAACATGACTGTTTTGGTTTAGATAAGATCAAATTCTGGTTTTATTTTGATTGTTCTCAAATATTTATTTAATACATACTCTATGGGAGAAAAAAAGGGTGGGGGAAAGAAAGGGAAGAAAGGGAAAGGAAAAAAGGAAAGGAAAAGAAGAGGACATACATTTCTTGTTCTCTATGAAGTCTCCTGTGGTGGACATCCAACATCCTAATTTATAAGTTGTAAGTTGATACTGAAAGCAAATAGAATATTATCAGTCTAAAATAAGTTACTGGTTTGTGAGAATGAATATATAATGAGGGTCTGGTATGCAAATTTCAGAGGGTAAGAGGCGAAAGGATCCACTTAATTGGCATAAGAAAAATCTGAGATCTTTCCAATGTTATTGAGGATTCGTTTCTGATACTCTGGAGCCAGTGTTTTTGAATATTGACTTTGTAAAATTTTTGGTAATCTTAGAAAACACAGAGAGGGTGAGGAGTTATCTGAGGCATGCCCCTCTTTCACACAACTGTTAAGTTGCCAATGATCCAGAGGTGAGTAAAGCAATTATGTTCCTACCTCCATGAAGGTTTCCTGAGTGTTCAGGGTCCTCAAGAATCCCATTCACAGAAATATATATTTGCCATATTTCTTGTTAAGTGTAATTGTGAAGCTAGGTTTTGGAAGATATATATTTGTTTTTAAAGAGATGATAAAATTCTAGGGGGTCTGGCTGCCTCGGTCAGTAGAGCATGCTACTCTTGATCTCAGGGTTGTGAGTTCAAGCCCCACGTTGGGACAGAGCCTACTACACAAATAAACAAACAACCATGATATTCTAGAACACTAGGTAAATAGAAAACATTCAGAATTGTGAATTTTAAACACTTTTTTTCTAAGTTATATTTCTTCTTTGAAATGAAGCAATAAAGGACAGTTAGGGTTACATTAGTTGTGTTTTTTTTTTTTCCTCTTGCTCTGCCCTACATATCAATGCTTATCTATAAATTTATTTTATAAATTTAGTTTATGAAATTGTTCTATGACAATTCATTGAATTCTCTATCTACTTTATTTGGGTAACTTCATTCTCTAAGTATTTCAGGATAATACTGGTAAAATTCAACATCTGAATGATTTTCATGTTTGAATTTAGCAGAAAATACTATTTCAATCACAGTTTCAGAAAGCAAAATTCAAGACTTGCTAAGTAATTGTTTGAAAATTCCTTTCCATTGATTAATTCTTTATAACCACAGGGAAGAGTTTTTTTATTTCCTAATTTTTATTTTTAAGAAGAACACTTGAGTTATACAAATATATATATTTATTTATGAAAAGAGAACAGGAACTCAAAGAGAAGAAAGTAGGAACCAGCAGGAGGCTCTAGATAGTGCATTTTAACTACAGAACTAAAGACAGCTTCTGAAAGAACTTAAAAAAAAAAGATAAATCAAGAATTTACCCTTAACCATGTGGTATTCTGCTTGATAAATAATTATTTTGACCAGCAAGAACACTGAACAATTGAAAATGAGCTTAAACCTATAATAAAATGCTCATTGCCCTAGGCAGCCTAAAATAAAATGATTTCTAATTTTAGGATTGGCATCAATCTACTTGTTTTTAATTTTTTTTAAATTTTATGATCTAGTAAATAAATTCTAGCTGCTAATTGTGATACCTGATAAGGAAAATTGCCACATTGATTGCCTTACCTTTTCTTAAATTAATATGTAAAGTACTTTGTTAAGCTATGGTTCTCAAGTGTTGACATAAATGAGCTTGCTTTGAAAAAAAAAAATCAACCTATGCAGTTTTAAAACTGTCTTTGAGAACTATCTTTTTTTCTGTTTAAAAAATACTTAACAAAAAAAGAAGTGCCTCAATAGAAATTTATTTTAACATTCTAGATTTTTTAGTTGAGTATTAATATTGTATTAATTTATGTCAGTTTATAGCCCAGGATATTCTCTAGAATTTTGTTGCTTATTTAAGGCAGTAAGACAGGTAGCACATTTACTCATATATTTGTTTATCATACAATGACATGAGGAATCTAGTCTCATAGAACTATTGTTTTTCTATTTATTTGTAGATAGTAAACTATTTCTAATGGCTCAAATAGATTTGAATAAATTTGCTAATGCCATACTAATTTTTAACTATTGTTTTTTTCTCCATATAACCATTTCCATCACCAGGTTATTGGAGAAATAGAGTAATATTAAGCAGGAGTTCTAGGTCTCTGTCTCAGATCTTTTATGAGAACATAAGGTACCTGTGACAGAAAATCCAATTTTCCTTTGGATAAGATGGGTAAAAATATAGACTTGATTCTAAGCATGTGTTTCAGTCCTTGATGTAACATTAACCTCTAAGTCACCAGTACTCTAAGACTGATATAAATCATCCTCAATATCCAAATATTTATGAATAAAAGCATATAATATGTCTTTTCATGTCAGTTTTACTCTCCAATGTACACTTTAATGACTACTCTTCCATTTTTCTCTGTGTACCTTTGTAGGATATGAATGCTGCACACATAAAGACCTTAATAAATAATGTTAACTTGACATTATAAATGTTTTCTGTGTTCTTCTACTATTATACCTATTTGTTGCATCTACCATTTCTCCCAAATTTATTGTTATTCCTATTAAGTTCAAACTTTCATCGTGGGTAGGGAATCATTTAGAAATAAATTTCATAAGAAAATGAGACACAATGTGCATTTTAAACAAAATATTTGCATCATATAAAAAAGCTGGATAGATAATGCGGGTGACATAGTGAGACAGCAGAAGTTTTGCTGCCTGTGGTGTGACAAATGGGATGCTGACAGTCTTCAGCAATGAGCACTCACTGGGTGGTAGTGACCGTGTCAGTGCTCCCCTTTCTTCCATTCAATAAAAACATGTTCGATTGAAGGATTTTTCTCGGGTAGGCCTTAACAGTTACCTCACTAATGATCCCAATTTCAACCAGTGACCCAGAAATGAAACACTATATTTCACAAAACTCCTGGAGTGCACTATAAACAAGACTTACAAAATGTCATGTCCTTGAAAACATGAAATCCAGCACGCTGGTATGTGTCTTTTACTCAAAATTGAGTTCCGAAATAAAATGTTTCATGGGCCACAGAAGGAGGCTAGGTCTAAATTTAAAAAGAAACACAAATCTTTTCTTTAGAAGTTAAAGAGCAGGAAATCTGAAATGTGAAGTTATAGTGAGTGGTACAAGGCCGAACACACCATTCCTTTCATAACCTAGAGGTGCCATCTCAATATTATTTATAGCTCTGAGGAGACCACACAAGAGGTTTCATGATTTTTGTAAGGTGTTGATTTCAGAAGTCCTGGAGAATCCAGGTTTGTCCACACACAAAAATATTAAATCTATTTTAGCACTAATTGATTGCCTGATTTTTGTAATCCAATAAGTTTGCTGACCCACTTCTTAAAAAAACACTTTGCATAACAATTTATATTTTGAAATGTTCTATGTTCTTTGATTCTCACAGCCAAGGAGAAGCACACATTTAAATCCAACAAATATTCAATTTAAGTACAGTATTAATATATATGAAAATGAATTTGATATCAACCTATAGAGACATTTTCTTAACTATTTATACACCCAACACTTTTAAACCATAATGTTGTAGTTGCTTACTCAAACAATAGCAGTGATATAAAAGAATTAATTCTGTGACTGTTGATTTGCTGATCACTTTGCATCAGTGATTGCTAAGTGACTGTAGCTGAAGTGTTCTCCAAAGCGCTCTTTAACTTTTCACTCCTACCAGCATTATATGTGAGTTCAGTTACACTGCCTTCTCACCAACATTTATTATGGCCAGATTTTAAAAAATTTTGTAGACATTCTATATGGTGTATATGGATACCTCATTGGGTTTCAATTTGTATTTCCCTGATGAATAATGACATTGCGTCTCTTTACATATGCTCATTTGTTATGTGCACATCTTTGTCGACACATCTTTTCAAATCTTTTGTCTACTACTATTCAGTATTGATCATTTCTTATGGATTTGAGAAATGTCTTTTATCATATATGTGATCGGCAAATCTTTTCTTGCACTCTGTGTTTTGCCTCCTCCTTCTCTTAACAATATCTTTTGAAGTCCAACTTGTCATTTTTTCTGTTATGGATTATGCTTTTGATATTTTATCTCAACAGTATTTGTGTAAGACAAGTCACAAGGGTTTATACCTATATTTTACTTCAAAAGTTTTATAATTTTTGGTTTAACATTTAGGTCTATGGTGCAATTTGATTTAAAGTTTATATATGGTATGGTTCATATTGAAGTTCATTTTTTACATGTGGATATCCAGTTGGTACAGTACTATCTGCTGAAAAAAATTTCCCTTTAACCATTGAATTGTCTTTGTATCTTTGCTGGCAAACATACGTAGTTCTATTTCCAGATTCTCTATTAGTTTCATTGATCTGCCTATCTATGCTTTTGCCTATGCCAGGAGTCAACAAATTATTTCTGTAAAGGACAAAATAGTAAATATTTTAGACCTTGAAGGCATCATATCTTTTTTTTCTTTAATTTTAGTAAATTCAACTTAAAATTTACATAACAACATGGGGCCAATGTCTACCATATTGGACAGAGTAGATCTAGAAAGAGGTAAAAGTCTTAATTTATGTTAGTCTTTGATAACTCAAGGATACATACTATAATCACTACACAAGGCATTAAAAGAAAGAAACACATTTAATTGCTAAGCTTAGTAGGTATAAAGATAGAATGATCAAAATACTCTATCTAAAAGAAATAATTAAGTCAAAGAAAAAGTCATAGAAATCAAATACTTAAATACAAATATATTAGAAATCACATTAAATATATGAAGTAAATGCTACAATTATGTGACAAAAGTTGTCTGACTAGATTATAAAATGGGTGACACAAGGGTGCCTGGGTGGCTCAGTCAGTTAAGTGCCCGACTCTTAATTTCAGCTCAGGTCATAATCTCAGGGTCTTAAAATTGAGCCCCATGTCGGGCTCCATGCTCAGTGGAGAGTCTGCTTGAGATTTTCTCTCCCCATCTCCCTTTGCCCCTCCCTCCCCCGGTGCTCTCTCTCTCTAAAATAAATAAATAAAATATATTAAAAAAATAAAAATGGGTGACACAAATAAAATATAAGGAAATGGAAAAATTAAAAGGAAGAACTTGAAAAAATATGGAATATATGACAAGCTATTATGGAAACACTAACCCAAACGAAGTTGATTTGATTATACAATTAGAAAAAGTAAATATTAATGTGAGAAATATTACTAAAATATAGAGAATCTTTATAGTGTTAAGGGTTTCAATCTACCAAGACAATTTAACAATTTTATTTTTATATACCCTAAAATTTGAAAAAATAAAAATTGACTAAGCTTAAATATACAGTTTGACAATCTTATTGCAAGATTTTAACAAACATCTCTTAATAACAGATAATACAAGTAAATTAGTGAATGTCAATATATGAACAACACTAACTTTTCCGAAATAACATATACATATGTACAAAAGAACTGCAAAAAACCATATTTTTCCAATATACATATTTTTTAAATTACCATTTGTTTGTATGTTAAGCAACTGAAACAAATGTCAAATGTTTTAAGTCACATATGTTATCTTGCAGCAATGGTTTTATGTTAGATTAAAAATAAAAATATTAAAGTAATTCTCAGGTTTAGAAATATGGAAATTCTTTTTTTTTAAGTTTTGTTTTGTTTTGTTTTAAGATTTTGTTTATTGGGCGCCTGGATGACTCAGATGGTTAAGTGTCTGCCTTCAGCTCAGGTCATGATCCCCGGGGCCTGGGATCAAGCCCCACCTCGGGCTCCCCGCTGAGCAGGGAGCCTGATGGATGTGGGGCTCATCCCAGGACCCTGGGATCATGACCGGAGTGGAATGCACACGCTTAACCAACTAAGCCGCCCAGGCGTCCTTGGAAATTAATTCTTAATAATCAACGGGTCAAAAACTCACAGGGTAGATTATTATGCACACGTATGTAATAATATATAACATATAAATATAACATTGTTATATACAATATACATTAATTTTAGAATGTAAATCGTAACTAGAAAGAACTCTGCTTCTTTAAATCCATTGTATATATTAAAAGAGTAAGACAGCAAATCTATTTTGAAGACATTTCCACAATAAGTTATTTTAAAAATTATGTGGAAGTTGGGGCACCTGGGTGGCTGGCAAACATCCAACTCTTGATTTTGGTTCAGGTCATTATCTCAGTATTGTGGGATGGAGGCTCTTGTCAGGCTTCAGGCTCAGCAGGGAGTGCTCTATATTCTCTCTCTCCCTCTCCTTCTCCTGCCCCTCCTCCTGCTCTCATGGACGCGTGCTGTCTCTTGTTCGAACATAAATAAATAAATCTTAAAAAGATAAGTGGAACTCAAGAAGGAAAAGGAAGTCAAAGAAGAAAAAATGAAAATATTAAAAGTGATGTATATATAAATACACACATTCACACACATATATAACAAAAGTAAATGTTAGTTCTTTGAAAAGACTGACCAACTGACAGTGACCGAGGAAAAAAGAGATAAGAGAAAGCACAAATAATAATGATGTAACGAACAAAAAGATAGCATTACTATGCCTCTTATAAGTAAAATATATTAAGAGGATACTATAAACAGCTTTATGCCCATAAATTTCATAATTTAGATAAAATAATCAAAATTTTAGAAAAATAGAACTTTTTGAAATAAGAGGAAATAGAAAATATGAATCACATATACTTATTAAAGGAAATTTATCTGTAATTAAAAAATAAAACTACCTTAAAAAATAAATAAATAAAAATAAATTCCATGACCTGATGTCTTAAGCCATGAATTCTAGCTAAGAATTAAGGAAGAAATAATGCACATTTTATGTAAACTCTTCCAGGGACTAGCAAAAAAGGGAAGACTATCTCAGCTTTTTTTCTTTTAAATCATAACCTTGAGATCAAAACCTGAGAAGAACATTAACAGACAGACTAGAAAATTATAGTGTTTGTCGTAAACATAGAAGTAAAAATTTTCAAATTAAAATATTAGCAAACCAAATCTAATGAAGTAAAAAAAGGCTAATAATTCACAATTAAATTAGATTTAATCCAGAAATGCAAAGTTGACTTTAAAATTTAAAAAATCAGTTAATATATTTCAACAGAATAAAACAGAAAAAAAACACATAATCATCACTATAGATGCATCAAGTCCCAAAATCGATTGATAAAAACTCATATAGGTGAAGCAAATATTTTTTTTTGAGATTTAAAAATTTTTTTTATTTAATTTAATTAGCCAAGGTATAGTACATCATTGGTCTTTGATATAATGTTCAATGATTCATCAGTTCAGTATAACACCCAGTGCTCATCACATCACATGCCCTCCTTAATGCTCATCACCCAGTTACCCCATCCCCCCACCCACCTCCCTTTCGGCAACCCTCAGTTTGTTTCCCGGAGTCAAGAGTCTCATATGGTTTGTCTCCCTCTCTGATTTCTTCCCATTCAGTACCCCCCACCCACCTCTATTGTCCTTTGCACTATTCCTTATGTTCCACATATGAGTGAAACCATATGGTAATTGTGTTTCTCTGATTGACTTATTTCACTTAGCATAATAATCTCCAGTCCCATCCACATGAAGCAAACCTTCTTAATCTGTAAATGATATTGGCAAAATATTTGCAGCAAATCATACTGAATAGTGAAGTTTCAAAAGTATTATTTGAATGGATTACAGACCTAAATGTGAGATAGGAAACCATTAAATTCCTAGAAAAGAACATAGGCAGTAACCTCTTTTACACTGGCCATAGCAACTTCTTGCTAGATACGTGTCCTGAGGCAAGAGAAACAAAAGCAAAAATAAACTAGTGGGACTTCATCAAAATAAAGAGCTTCTGCACAGTGAAGGAAATAGTTAACAAAACTGAAAGGCAACCTACTGAATGGGAGAAGATATATGCAAATGACTTATCTGATAGAGGGTTATTATCCAAAATACGTAAAGAACTTATCAAAATCAACACCCCAAAACCAAATAATCCAATGTAAAAATAGGCAGGGGGCACCTGGGTGGCTCAGTCGTTAAGCGTCTGCCTTCGGCTCAGGTCGTGGTCCGAGGGTCCTGGGATCGAGCCCCACATCGGGCTCCCTGCTCCACAGGAGCTTGCCTCTCCCTCTCCCACTCCCCCTGCTTGTGTTCCCTCTCTTGCTGTGTCTCTCTCTGTCAAATAAATAAATAAAATAAAATAAAATAAAATAAAATAAAATAAAAATAGGCAGAAGACATGAACAGACATTTTTTCCAAAGAAGACTAACAGATAGCTAACAGACACATGTAAAGATGTTCAACATCACTCATATCAGGGAAACACAAATCAAAACTGCAATGAGATATCACTTCACACTAGTCAGAATGGCTAAAATTAACAACACAGAAAACAGGTGTTGGTGAGGATATGGAGAAAAGGGAAACCTCTTACACTATTGGTGGGAATGCAAGCTGGTGCAGCCACTCTGGGAAACAGTATGGAGGTTCCTCAAAAAGTTAAAAATAGAACTATGTGATCTAACAATTGCACTATTAGGTATTTACCCAAAGGATAAAAAATACTGATTCAAAGGGACACATACCATATGATTTCACTCATATATGGAATTTAAGAAAAATAATAAACATAGGTGGAAAAAAAGACAGGAAAACCAAGAAACAGACTCAATTTTATAGAAAAACTCAGTTTGCCAGAGGGAAGGTGGGTGGGGGTTGAAGGATGGGTTAAATGGGTGATGGGGACTAAGGAGTGCACTTGTGATGAGCACCGGGTGTTGTACGTAAGTGTTGAATCACTAAATTCTACACCTGAAACTTATATCAATTTTATTATTGAAATAAAAACTTAAAAAAAAGTAACAGAGATGAAACTTACTGTCTTATTCCTGATATTAATGACAAAGCATAATTTTTAGATAAAGAATGTTTTTGAGTTATGTATATAGCTTTATCATGCGAAGGAACTATCCTCCTGTCCTACTTAACACTTATTTTTAAAAATCAGGAATTTATATTTAATTTTATGAAGAAGATGTTTTTATATGAACTGATCTGATCATGTGGCTTTTCTTCTTCAACCTATGTATATGGTGATTAAAATTTACGTATTTGTTAACTTTGAATCATTGTTACTTTTCTGGAATAAACTTATGCTACAAAAAAGATGCTATTTGAGTTTAGAAAACAGCAAAGATGCCAATGAATTGTGTAATAAAATGAAATAAAATTTAAGGATTGGAAAAGAATTCCTACTAGAAAAAAGAAGCAGAAAATCAAATGGATAAATGCTCAAAACTGAAACAGTTATGTTATAAAAGACAACATGCAAATAGTCAATACAAATGTAAAAAGATACTCTCTTTGATTTAACATCAGCAAAATGCAAATTAAAAGTACATACAAATCGACAGATGAATGGATAAAGAAGATGTGGTATATATACACAATGGAATATTATGCAGCCATCAAAAGGAATGAGATCTTGCCATTTGCAATGACGTGGATGGAACTGGAGGGTGTTATGCTGAGTGAAATAAGTCAATCAGAGAAAGACATGTATCATATGACCTCACTGATATGAGGAATTCTTAATCTCAGGGAACAAACTGAGGGTTGCTGGAGTGGTGGGGGGTGGGAGGGATGGGGTGGCTGGGTGATAGATATTGGGGAGGGTATGTGCTATGGTGAGCACTGTGAATTGTGCAAGACTGTTGAACCAGAGATCTGTACCTCTGAAGCAAATAATACAATATATGCTTAAAAAAAAAAAAGAGAGAGAGAGAGAGAAGATAGCAGGAGGGGAAGAATGAAGGAGGGGAAACCGGAGGGGGAGATGAACCATGAGAGACTATGGACTCTGAAAAACAAACTGAGGGTTCTAGAGGGGAGGGGGGTGGGAGGATGGGTTAGCCTGGTGATAGGCATTAAAGAGGGCACGTTCTGCATGGGGCACTGGGTGTTATGCATAAACAATGAATCATGGAACACTACATCAAAAACTAAATGATGTAATGTATGGTGATTAACATAACAATAAAAATTTTTTTTAAAAAGTACATACAAATTAAAAGGAAGGTCAACTAAAAATGAGACCTAACTTATACATTCACCGGAATGACTAAATTTAAAAAGAATGACAATAACAAGTATTGCTGTGGGTATGGAAAAATGGGTCTCTTATTTATTTATTTATTTATTTATTTATTTATTATTATTATTTTTTAAAGATTTTATTTCTTTATTTGACAGAGAGACACAGCGAGAGAGGGAACACAATCAGGGGGAGTGGGAGAGGGAGAAGCAGGCTTCCCACTGAGTGGGGAGCCTGATGCGGGGCTCGATCCCAGGACCCTGGGACCATGACCTGAGCCGAAGGCAGACGCTTAACGACTGAGCCACCCAGGCGCCCCTAAAATGGGTCTCTTAAATACAGCTGCTGAATAGTTTAAATTGCTACACCCACACTGGAAAATATACTGTCATTATCTAATAATATTGAATATAATGGTGCAGAAATCCCACCTGTAGCTATGTATTTAACAGAAAAGCATATATATGTATATATAAATGTATAAATGCATATAAATATTACATATGTATAATTTGGAATAGCCAAAACCTAGAAAAAAACTACATGCCTATCAACACTAGACAAGTAAATTATGATTTATTTACACAATGGAATGCTCAAGGAATGAAAATGAATAATCTTACCTTAAACCCACCAACATGTATAACTCTCACAAACATATGGTTGGATGTATAAAGCCAGACCTGAACATGCAATATATAAATATATATAAACATGGGTATACTTGCATTTGTATAGGGTTTTCAAAAAGGCAAAACTAAATTACAGTGTTAAAGATTTTTTAATTTAAGGAAGAGATAGAGAGTATTGGTTGGGTGAGGAGGACAGGAAGGAGTCTTCTTATATACTAGACAAGTTCTTGATCTAGTTAGTGATTATATGGGCATTGTCTTTAAGATAATTGTGCTGTGTATTTACTTTTGCCTACTTTTTTTTCTATATTGTATTATTTCAGTATTTTTTAAAGCCAGAAAAGACGCAAAAATAGGAGCAATCTATACTTTTTTAGATAATACATGTTTTTTAAAATTTAAATCTCCTGTATTAGTCACGGTTCTCCAGAGAAACAGGACCAACAGGGTGTGTATGTATAGAGAAAGAATTGTTTTATGGAATCAGCTTATGCAGTTATGAAGGCTGGCAAGTCCAACATCTGCAGGGTGGGCTGGCCGGCTGGAGACCTAGGCAAGAGCTGATGTGGTTCAAGCCTGCAGGCTGTCTGCTGGCAGAACTCTGTCTTGTTCAGGGGATATCAGTTTTTTGTTTTATACAAGCCTTCAAGTAATTACATGAGGCCCACCTGCATATGGAAAGCAATCTGATTCACTCAAAATCCACATATTTAAATATTAATCTCCCAAAAACATCCTTACAGAAACATCCAGAATAAAGTTTGGCCACATATCTAGGCACAATAGCCCAGCCGGATTGACATATAAAATTAATCATCACACTCCTTTTCTGAAGCATATTCATGTAAAATTCTTCAGTTATTAAAGAAATGAAATTCTTCAACAACATAAAAGTTTACTGTATGCAAAATGGAAGTGAAATGCAAAGGACTAAAAACTGTTGCTTTCATTCTTTAAACCTCAGTCCTTTGTCCCCTAACTTTTTCTTTCTTATTCCTTGTACTGGATTTATAGAGACCAGTGAAACTAGTATTTAGGCAATGCTAACAGAGAGCAGTTGGGTAAGAGGAGTATAATCTGGGGAAGTACATTTAAAGGCCATGCTACCAGTTCTAATTTTGGATAAGGGAAATTTTCATTTATATACAGGAAAACTTGTTTAGCCCAATGTAGTATAATTGTATATGGTTTGATGACTATATACCTTAGAATGCTAAAATTATGTAATCCAAATTCCTGCCTGCAAAGAGTTCAGTTTTTATTTAGCAGTGACTATGCTGTCTAAGCGTAATATAAAGGGCTTCTTTTAAAAATTCTGTTAGCAAAATGGGTAGGCTTAATAGTAGTTTTCCTGTAAGTTAATTAGAATTCTAAGGATTTACCTTTTGGTTTAGTTTAAGACATCTGTCAGATGGAGTCTTAAATTATATAGTAAGCTGTGAAGGCTAAATTCCTTTGTAATGGCATTGTTTCAAGATTTATTATGCTGATTAATCCAAATCTTTACATGGCTCCTTTACTGTTTATCTGTAAATCTTGATTCAATTGAGAGAACACGGTGGGTCAATTGTTCTCATCAGTTAGGTAGTGACTTTCTCCCAAAATTGGAACTGGGCTGTGCTAGTGTTTATTTTTAATATCATTGTATCTTTGACATATTTACGAAATTTGAGTTGTATGCTTAGAGTCTGAATGAATGAAATTGATATATCACAGTTGAGAGTATGTTAATGATCCTTTCCTCAGCTTGTCTTAAGAAATACCAAGCTATGACTTATTCCTTAGAGATTTGCAAGTACTTTTTATAATTTCCTTTTTCACAAATCGAGTGCATTTACTTTATTTTATGTTGGAAAACTAAGATATGAATAATTAATGGCCAATTAATACACATCCTAAAATTCTCTCTACCTGTTAGAAGGTACTCAGTTACCTCCTGCTCTTGTACTCTTCTTCAAACCCTTATACACTTTGACCACTAAAAACATACCATAGAAGCAATTATTCTATTTGTTCACATGTAAGGAGATATCCATTCTTTTTTCAACTGTTTTTATCTCCTTGCTCTTTTATACACTTTCCTTTACTCAAGGTAAAACTGGTTCATAGTCTCAGCTCTGCCAGGAACAGAAAGAAGAATATAAGTTAAAATAACTTATAAATCAACTTAAACAAGTGAAACTCGTATTTAGCATTTGAATTAGTAAAATAAAATTGCATAAAGACAAAGGAGTAATATATTCCTGACTGACAGACATCTTTAGAGAAATCGAGAGTAGTATTTTTCAAAATGTAGTCTGTAACCTCCATGTGGTCATGCCTGGGTATCTCACTTAAATATAAATTTCTGAACCTCATCCCAAATATATGAACCTGGGATTGGCAAATCTGAATGGTGTAGGAAAAGAGTGATAAAGTGTATGAGTCTATATATTAATTTGTAATTTTTCTTCACACATAACTTTTTAAAAATCACTGCTCTAGAAGTTTTGACAAATGGGTAGGGTTTTGGTTTTGTTTATTTGTTTGTTTTTTAAGGAAAGAGGAATGGTAGTATCTGTAAAGCAAAGTTCTTCTTATCACATTCAACCTCAATGTGTTTTCAAATGAAGTGGCATACAAAAGCTAGTTAAGAAAAACTTTGTGGGTCAGTTAAATCTAAAATTCTAGGTCTAGAGAAAGTTCTCCACCCCGGCACTATTTCTACTGTATAATTCTTTGTTATTTGGGACTGGTCTGTGTATTCTATATTTAACAGCATCTCTGGCCTCTACCCATTAGATGCCAGGAGCCCCCCCCACCCCCATTTGTGGTAACCAAAATGTCTCCAGACACTGCCAAATGTCCCCTATCTGTAAAATTGCGCCATCCTAGTTGAGAAACTAGTCCAGAGGAATGTTTATGGGAAACACACTTCTTGTTGTGTATTCACTTACAAGTAGTTTATTTTTTTAAAGATTTTATTTATTTATTTGACAGAGCAAGAGAGGGAGAGAGAGAGAGAAAGCACAAGTAGGGAGAGCAGCAGAGGGAGAGGGAGAAGCAG
The DNA here is from genome assembly GCF_002201575.2 of Neomonachus schauinslandi. Lineage (NCBI taxonomy): Eukaryota > Metazoa > Chordata > Mammalia > Carnivora > Phocidae > Neomonachus > Neomonachus schauinslandi. The sequence goes on from NC_058404.1 coordinate 61,143,595, forward strand.
ACTCCCCACTGAGCAGGGAGCCCAAAATGGGACTCGATCCCAGGACCCTGAGATCATGACCTAAGCTGAAGACAGATACTTAACCAACTGAGCCACCCAAGTGCCCTACTTACAAGTATTTTATATTTTGATGGCGGTGAAATCTGGATAGCTTGAAGAATATTTACCATTGATATAGTTTACATTTCCAGCTTTTATTACAATTAGCCTACAAAAGTTGGTCCGCTTCTGACAAATCACCTTTTACTGAAAAGACTCATTCTTTGCTGCTTCCCTGTTTTATTGATCACCCTTTTATTTTACCCAAACCATATGCCTGTCCTTCAATATTATTTTTTAATGGTAAATTGAGAGAGAACGTTTTTTCTTTTTTTTTTAAAGATTTTATTTATTTATTCATGAGAGAGAGAGAGGCAGAGCGAGAAGCAGGCTCCCAAGGAGCAGGGAACCCGATGCGGGACTCGATCCCAGGACCCTGAGATCATGACCTGAGCCGAAGGCAGATGCTTAACCATCTGAGCCACCCAGGCGCCCAAGAGAGAACCTTTTTTCATGGGTAGAAGTGGATGTCAGTGTGCAGAGTCAAAAGTTACTTCAGAGCAAACTATTTTTATTACATATGAATACGCTTTGCCTTTCTTTTAAAAAAGCATGATACTGTGTAACTTTCATTAGCTACATTGCTTATAAATTATTGACTGACTATAAACACTGGTAAGCATAGTCTAGTAATATTGTGTAAAATCCCATAGTCTTCCATTAACTTAATTTCTTAATTTCTCATTGGTAAAGCATTCAGTTTAAGGCCACATTGGGATGTTCTCCAGTGTCTCAGATCCACGTGATCAAAAGTTCCCAAGGTCATGCCATTCTCAGTCCCAAAGTGAGCTTTGCTGTTCTTGTGATCTACACAAACAACTCCCCATTGACATCACTGGAAGTCACACTGAGGACTGTGAGGAACATATGGCCTTTCTATTGTGTCCTTAGGGTCATAATGAAAAACAAGCCTGGAACACATCAAAATCATGCCACGCTGTCAGGGAAATTCTAATCAGTGTAAGCTCAGCAGCTTTACTCTCTAGAAACAGTGTTCTGTCTGTAGAGAGCCTCCTACATGGGCATAAAAATGGAAACAGAGGCAATGTATGCATTCCATTAGCTGGAGTCCTAGACTGTTTAGTGGTTTTCTTAAAACCACTTTCTAATCAATCCCTATTAAGCACTTTATTCTATTTCCAGTAAAATAAATTTAAATTTAAAATTAAAGTAGTTTCATGTGCAAAAAAATAATACGTTGATTGTATCTTAAGAATGATAGTAGTTTTTTTGTTGTTTTTGTTTTGTTTTGTTTTAAATTAAAAAATGTCCCCAGTATTCATAGATCTTGCTGCTTTGTATAAGGTTTCAGAAATCACAAGAGGGCACTCTTTTACTAAATACATCAGGAGAAAGGGCAATGATTTAAGTCTTTGACTTTTTTTAAAAAGTAGTTTTTAATGATATAGGAGCTCTACTCATACACATCAAATACTGTTTTTCAATGCTAAATTTAGAATATTATAAACATGCGACCCTACCCATAAGTACTCTTTTGCGAAGGGGAGTAAGATTACACTGATCTTGATGAGCACTGAGTAATGTATAGAATTGTTGAATCACTCTATAGTACACCAGATCCTAATTGTAAGTTAACTATATTGGAACTAAAATGTAAAAAAGTACTTTTTTGCATTAAAATGTTAGAGAATTAAATTTATTTAAAAATTGTAATACAACAAAGAAACTTTGAAAATGGGTATTTTGACTGAGAACATAAGTTTTAGAATGTTTCTTTCCATTTGTTTTTTTAGGCATGGATTTTTTTTTTTTTTGAAATAACATTTTTTTTCCTGATTACACTAAGAGGAATACTGATGAGGCTGCCATTTGTAAATGTTCCTTTTGTTGGCTAATAAACATTTTACACTTCCCCGAATTTTATATTTGAGGTATTTTAGGAGAATTCCATAATACATCCTGCATTAAATGAAATTATATTAATCTCGTTATATGATGATAGTTCTATTTTGAGTGATTTGGGGATGATAATATTTGAAAATGAACACAGGTAAATTATTTACCATTATGGTCAAAATTGGACCTGTAAATATTAGATGGTAGAAATGGAAATAAACCATAAGTGGACCACATAAGTACAAAACCAGCGTTACACTAAGTAGGAATATAATTTATTACTTTGATCCATAGAAGTAAAAATGGAAAGTAGAAAAAGATCTTCAAAATAACTCTAACAATTATAATTTTATTACTTTCCATGTGAAGAGGATAAGGGTAGCCCAAGATGAACAATAAATGTCGCATCCATTGATGTACTATTATACCACAATTTAAGATGATTAACTTAGACTTCAAATGTTTCAAGTAAAAGATTCTGATTAAAGTCAATCCAATAGATGAAAAAAAATTATGGATCATAAATATAATCACATTTTTTTCAAAGAAAATACCAATAATACATAGAGAAGAGCCTTGTAAGCTCCTTCTATCCCAACAAAGTTAAATGAGTTTTGAAAATAAACAATGTTAAACCAACCCTAAGGATACGACAGTTCTTATCATAAGAAGCCATCATGAAGATCTTTTATGGTTTCTTTCCATTATATGAGATTGGCCTTTTAGAATTTATGCCAGATATCATCATATCTTGGTTGCAGTTTTAGATATAAATTTGTATTATATAGATTTTTTTTAAATGTAACCATTAACTCTTACACCAAATACTCATTTTGACACTGGTAATCATCAAATTTCAACAATATTTGACAAGCTTCCTTTCCCAGAAGTGAAGTCATTTGTCAAAGACCCACCACTCATTTTAGGTACAGGCTTGGAATTGGAACTCAGGTTTTCTCAAACTGCAGTGATTTTTTACCACAGTGTCATAGCTACCAAAAATATGTTTCTGTGCAGGTGACCACAAGTCTCAGGCTTTAGAAAGACACTAAATTTGGGCGCCTGGGTGGCTCAGTTGGTTAAGCGACTGCCTTCGGCTCAGGTCATGATCCTGGAGTCCCTGGATTGAGTCCCGCATCGGGCTCCCTGCTCGGCAGGGAGTCTGCTTCGTCCTCTGACCCTATCCCCTCTCATGTGTTCTCTCTCTCTCATTCTCTCTCTCTCAAATAAATAAATAAAATCTTTAAAAAAAAAAGAAAGACACTAAATTTTAAATCTTAAATTTTAAGATAGTAGATACTTGAGATAGCTATGCTTATCATGATTTGCTTCTCATAAAATAAATTTCACTTTAACTGCATGGATTTCTTAAAGAAAAATTCACCCTCTGAAGAGGAAATCCAAGTTCCCTGTCAACACATTTTACTAATATTACTATAGGATATATCTATATCAGAGTCAAAACAATTCTCTGTTTTGCAGAAATATGGTAATAACACTAACAAATGGAAGGTAAAAACAAAAGTGAGATGATTGGAGAAGTGTTTACAAGCTCAAGGCATTAGGAAGCAACAAACCATTGTTCTTCATGATACAATCTATTGATTCATATCTGAAATTCTGAGTAATGCACGTGTGCCAGGAATGATAAATTATATTGAGAAAATGTGATTTATATAACTGTCCAGTCTCTGTATATCAAGATTTGAGCCAGAAGCATCTTCTTCTTTTCTTTGTTCCTTCCCTTCTTTTTTCCTTCTTCCTTCCTTCTACCTTTCTTCAGCTCTTCCTTTATCTATCTTCTCTTACAAGCCATCCTTCTCATCATCCTTCCCAATCCATTTTCCTAAAAAGATGTATTTTTTAAGAATATAGTTGTCTAATAAACTTTTTCACACTGTCACACATCTGCAATATTTAGGAAAGTATTTTTTAGACATGCTAATGGGAAAATGCATGTATTTCTGTTTCCTATGTTTCCTCCCCTCCCCCGCAAGCATTCATTGAGAAATTAGTGATGGGTTAAATCAAACTAGATTTTTGCCAATGAGTGTAACAGCTGGCCGAGTTCTCTCTTTTCCAACACAACTTCTGTGCGAGTGGGTGACTTAACAAATTTCTTTGAAGTATGCTATTTTTTTTCCTTTTAGTAAGCAACAATACTCATTAGAAAAAATCTTAAAACATAGAAAATCAGAAAGAAAAAAATGGTCATATTCCTATTATCTTTGTTGTTTTATTAGCTTTTTCTTCATATTAATTTTGATAAACTTGGAATCACACAGTTTTTCTAACTTCCTTTTTACTGCTATTGTTTTTGTGTGATTTAAATTTTTTTCCAAATATAATAAATTTCATATTCTTTTATAATCTTTGGAAATACTTTCAATTGTTGCATAATATCCCATTGGTTAATTATTTGGTACTATCATAATAATTCTCAATTAGTATTATCATCGCATAGTGATAAGTCTACATTTTATCTGAAGCACAAGTATTGTTTATGCTATTGACTAGGTTTTTCCACCCAGTTGTAGCTATAAATGATACTGTAATAAATACTTTCAAGTGTAATATTTTGTCACTGTTACTGTTTTACTTCCTTTGGGTAGACTCCCACAAATGAAATCATTGTCACAAAGATAGTAAAAATTTTAACATTCTTGATACTAAATGCTAATACTTTTCTAAAGATTGAGCTATTTTATTTTCCTATTACTTACATATGAAACAGCCCATTTGACAACATCCTCTGTCAGGTTGTCAGTGATTTCCAAAGCTGTGTTAATCCACTATAAGGAAGATGAATTCCAAAACTTGCCCTGATGTTCTATTTGATGTTATTTTCCACAGAAAGCCAACTAGCACCAAAAGAAGCATCTTTTTTTAAATCAAAGTTGACTATAGAAGAGATCTCAGTTCTAATTCATTAAGTTCTTGCTATTAACAGAAGAGTAAGGAAATCTTACCCCTATTTTTATAGCTATGTTCTGACAATCCTTATTGATTAGATGTTCATTTGAGGATTTTCTTTTTCACTCAATTAATATATCACATTTATAATGTCATCAAAGGATGACCTCAAGAGTATTTTTCTCAGTGATACTACATCTATTTATACAAACTAGAAAGAGCACTACCTAAGGATAGCATGGTGAACTGTCTGTAGTAAAGGACTTTGATTTTGCTGTATCCCTTCTATGGACACTTGGGTCTTTCCTACTATCCACTTTGGGCTGACCCATATTAACTGAAGTTCCAAGCTGACCTATATCATAAACTTAGTTTGTGTAAAATATTATCCAAAAATGGTTTGAGGATTTCCACCCTTTTATATGGTAACATCAGCATGTTTTTACTTATCTAAGAGATACATATTTAGTTCTGCAATTTGGAGTAAAATGAAGGATACACAATTAGCAAAGAATCTCCCTGCCCTTAAGCAGTTTAGATCCCAGAGGGGAATGAGACAGACAAATAATTAATAAGAAAAATGATGGCTTCATGTATAATGAGCACTTGGAATATAAGGGAAGAAACAAGGATAATCACCGAAAAGACCTTGAGAGATTTCAGAGGCATTTGAAAGATGATTGGAGGTTTTAAGGGAACTGTCTAGAATAAAGAAATGTTCATGTAAGAAAAATTTTACTCATGTATTGTGAAAATCCAAGGGGGAGAGATGTGTAAACAAAGGTGTAGCAAACTGTGTAAGCTGCCACAGAGGTGTCGGAGATGAAGATTGAATGTTGTTTGTGACCTCAGGGGGAGACCAGAAGTGTGATATGGGCAGAAGCCAGATTGGGTTGAGTAGAGCAGCGAATGGTGTGTGGAAACCAGAGAGAATGAAATGACATGAAAGACATAGATTAACAGGTAGATAGCAAACAAGATTAAGAGAGGTTGGCTTTGTTTTCATTTTCATTAGTAACTCACATCTATTGTTCACTTATTCTGCATCCTAAATAGTAAAAATACAGTAGAGAACAGGAAAGAATCTCTATTGTCAAGTTACTAATTTCCCATTGGGGGTTTTGCAGTTCCAATATTAACATTTATAAAATAAGATATCTTGGGGCGCCTGGGTGGCTCAGTCGGTTAGGTGGCTGCCTTCGGCTCAGGTCATGATCCCAGGGTCCTGGGATCGAGCCCCACATCCGGCTCCCTGCTCAGTGGAGAGCCTGCTTCTCCCTCTCTCTCTGCCTGCCTCTCTGCTTACTTGTGCTTTCTCTCTCTGTGTCAAATAAATAAATAAAATCTTTAAAAAAAACAAAAACAAAAACAAAAACAAAATAAGATATCTTAGGTACAGATAGATTCAATACAGAAACCAAACAAGGTAATATGATAGCCACTGGGCATAGCTGCTTGGGCAAGGGAGTCATAGAAGACCCTATGTTGAAGTGATATTTCTACTGAGAATTAAATGTTTAAAAGAAGGCAGCCATGAAAAGATTTGATGGAAGAGGATTCTGAGAGAGAAAAGTAATGTAAAAGCCTCGGAACTATTCTGAGCATCACATGTTGGAGGGGCAGAAATTAAGACAAAGTGCAGTGAATGACGGGAAGAGAGAAGAGAACAGAGAGAAAAAGGAGGATTGGCAGGCGTATACCAGGAGGCCATAAGGAGAGGAGTTGGTTGTTCCAATTAGTATTCTAGTTTCAATAGCAACCTATTAAAGAGTCTTAAGTTAGGAAGTGACATAATACATACTTTAGGAAAATTGCTCTGCCTGTTCTGTTGACTTTCAGAGAGGGGAGAGAAGAGCATGACCGTGAGTGGAACCAACAGGAGTTAAGTTTGCTGCTAATCGAAGCTGCTGCATTGAAAGAGAGTTGCATTCTTTTGACAGCTGCAACATTTTTTGAGTATATATCATGCTATAAATTTGTGCATACTACTTCAGCTTTATAAGCTTATTAGCCTCCATTTCCTTAACTTTGTAATGGGCTAATAGAAGTAATTTTCCTACTTCTCACTGGGTTGTTGTTTGGATTAAATAGGGACAACTATGGGAAAGCCTTGAATAAGCATAAAGCATTTGTCTAGTGTTTTTATGGTCTGTTCTGTTAAATTGTCATTTGGCAAGAACATCTGCTTCCTCAGAATTGATTCTGACATTGAAAAGGTTAAAAAGAAATATAACATAAACAGTTTGCTTTGTGAAGCCCACCAAAAGCACATACATTTCTGCAAAATACTACTTCATGGTACTATTTTTGATGTTTAGTGACTTATCCAAATTCCACAGCTATTTAGTAGTAGACCTGCCACTAGCTGATTTATCATGCTCAAATGTATTACTCTTTCCTTCAATATTCAGAGATCAAATATTAACATTACAGCCAGAAGAGTTTAATAATGAGATTATGGGGGCATATTTAACATAATCAAGTCAAGAAATACGACAAGGTATTTGCTTATCTATCTATCTATCTATCTATCTATCTATCTATCTATCATCTGTAGGTGATTGTCATTTTGATTAGGTCCAAAAGGACCCAGAATGGCTGAATCATAAGTTGCAGACACAAAATGGGAAATGTTAAAGGTTTTTGATGTTCTCACCAATATTGTCTCTATGGCTACTTCAACAAATTTCACTTACAAATTAAATAATATTCAAAGCCACAAAATCACTAATGATATGTTTGACTTTTGATATGTTCTAAAGAACAATTTAATATCAAAAAGACCCTGCAATTAGTTTTAACCTGACATTTTCCATTTGTTTTGCCCATTATGTGTAAATCTGAATGTCCCATTTTGGAATTTAGCTGACTTCTTGACTTGTAGGTTTCTAGTCAATTCTAAACTTCTCATATTGCCCCATTACATTTGTGGTCACAATTTTTTCTTTATTGAAAACTTTTTAGACTCAAATAATTTTGAATTTTTTAGGCTGTGCAACAAATGGTCAATAAATCTACAACAAGATTACATACTACATGGAGTGAATCTGTTGTCTTGGAATGAACCAAATTTGAAATTTATTTAAAAGTTGGATACTATCGGGGTGCCTGGGTGGCTCAGTTGGTTGAGCGACTGCCCTTGGCTCAGGTCATGATCCTGAAGTCCCTGGATCGAGTCCCGCATCGGGCTCCCTGCTCGGCAGGGAGCCCGCTTCTCCCTCTGACCCTCCCCCCTCTCATGTGCTCTCTCTCTCTCTCTCATTCTCTCTGTCTCAAATAAATAAATAAAAAATCTTTAAAAAAAAAAGTTGGATACTATCTATATGCCAAGAATTATTCTTAACACTTGGTACATCTCAGTGGGAAAAACAAAAAAGGCCTGACAGACTTGGAACTAAGTTTCTAGTTGTAGAAGACAAATAATAAGCAGTAACTGTAATGTTGAATAAACTGTATATTATGTTAGAAGACAATAAACACTATGGCAAAAGTAGAGCAGGGTAAGGATTTGTACATCTATTTCAATCATTTTTTTTTTCTCTGCTAATCCACTTTTACTGATTTGGCAGCTTCAACATCAAACACTGCATTTACAGTTCCATTTTGGTGTTCAGCCCAGACTGGCAGGAATTTCTCAATTCCATTTCCTAATTCCTGTGGAGGAGAATCTGATTGCTACAACTTGAGTCATGGTTCTAGTCAACTATGGACCAGAGCCAAAACATGTCCTGTAAATATACAGTTAGAGGTTTATCCTTGTGTATAGAGAAGTTCTTACACAAGAGGGATGTGGCCTAGACACACACAATATATTGCCTTTTTATCCTCTAGTTGATAATCATGAAACAACTTCTAGGGACCACATTCTCAGAGAATTCATTCAGTCTTACGAGTTAGAGGCAGGTTGGCCAGTTTGATAGGACAGTTACACACACACATCTCTTCCTTTCAGGAATGAATGTCTTCTCCAGAAGTGTTCCTTCAGATTTCTCAACTCTCATCAGTCAGGACAAGGTCACTGGGTTTGAAAAGTTAGGATCTGGCATTTTGATGCATTTATTTGGGGGACAGGCCATCACCAGTAAGGAAAAAGTGATAGAAGATTTAGGCAGCCCAAGGTATCAGCTAATCTCAGATTACCAGGTATTTTGATACTCTACCAATATTTTTATCTTAGATGCATTTTATTTGTTTTTAACTCATTAACCCTTATAAGGGTCGAAAAGAAATGGAATTTCTATGATATCTTATAAGTAAAATTGGGTTCATTAAAATTTCCAAGAAACATGAGGATGTTTGCTGCTTAAATATTGCAAATACCCTAAAAAATAAACGCACATATCTCACTGAACATATGTAATATATGAAAAAACCCAAGATATCAAATCTATAATTTAATAAATGATTACCAATTATTTTACTAAGGGTAGCTCAATTAAAATATCTAAATTCATGTGTACATTAATAGTACATTATTTTTTTAATTTTAATTCCAGTATAGTTAATAGTCTTATATTAGTTTCAGGTGTACAATATAGTGATTCAACAGTTCTGTACATTCCTCCAGCTCTTTAAAATAAGTGTACTCTTAATCCCCTTCACCTCTTTTATCCATCATCTCACACACCTCGCCTGTAGCAACCATCAGTTTGTTTTCTATAGTTAAGAGTCTGGGTTGTTGTTGTTGCTTTTAATTTCTCGCTTTCCCCCCCCCTTTGTTTATTAAATGTTTTGTGTCTTAGATTCCACATATGAGTGAGATCACATGGGATTTGTCTTTCTCTGACTGACTTATTTTGTTTCATATTGTATTCTCTAGATCCACCCATGTTGTTACAAATGGCAAGATTTTATTTTTTATGGCCTAGTAATATTCTAATATATATATGTAATCTCACATCTTTTTTTTAATCCATTCAGCTATCATTGGACACATGGTCTGCTTCCATAGTTTGGCTATTATAGCTAATGCTGAAATAAACATACATAAAAGCATATATTCTTTTGTGGTTTTTTTTCAAGTGTTTATTTAAATTCTGGTTAGTTGACATATAGTGTAATATTAGTTTCAGAAGTAGAATTTAGTGATTCATCACTTGCGTATAACACCCAGTGCTCATCACAAATGACGTCCTTAATAACCATCACCCATTCAGCCTATCCCCCCACCCACTTCCTCTCAAGCAACCTTCAGTTTGTTCTCTACAGTTAAGAGTCTGTTTTTATGGTTTGCCTCTTTTTGTTTATTTTTCCTATGTTCATTTATTTTGTTTCTTAAATAGGATGGCATAAACTAATTTAATTTCTAAGTTATCATCACTACGTGAGAGTGAAATCGTATGGTGTCTTTTGTCTGACTGACTTATTTCACTTAGCATAATACACTTTAGCTCCATCCACACCTTTGCAAATGGCAAGATTTCATTCCTTTTGGTGGCTGAATAATATTTGTGTGTGTGTGTGTGTGTATCACAACTTCTTTATCCATTCATCAGTTGATAGACATTTGGGCTCTTTTCATAACTTGGCTATTGTTGATACTGCTGCTATAAACATCAGGGTGCATGTGTCCCTTTGAATCAGTATTTTTTGTATTCCTTGGGTAAATACCTAGTAGTGCAATTGCTAGATTGTAGGGTAGTTCTGGTTTTAACTTTCTGAGGAACTTCCATACAGTTTTCCAGAGTGGCTGCACCAGTCTGCATTCCCACCAAGAGTGCACCAACGTTCCTTATCCTCCACATCTTCATCAACACTTGTTGTTTTTTGTGGTTTTGATTTAATCCATTCTGAGAGGTGTGAGGTGATACCTCATTGTGGTTTTGATTTGCATTTCCCAGATAATGAGTGATGTTGAGAACCTTTTCATGCGTCTGGTGGCCATCTGTATGTCTCCTTGGAGAAATGTCTGTTTACGTCTTCTTCCCATTTTTAAATTGGAGCATTTGTTTTTTTGTGTCGTGTTGTATAAATTCTAATAAAGTCCACTTTAAGTGAGCCAATGTCTACTTTGATCCAAATCTAAGGCAAACATTTAGAGTCTTTTAAGAAAGTTAGAAATTTTTGAGGAATGAATTTTTCCTGCATTGACTATACCGCAAAATCTCAAGTCATTCCATGTAAAGATAAATGTTTTGTTCTCCATTCTTTGTGAATCACAGGGACATGCTTCCTATAATAAAGACTAAGGAAGATAGTAAACATGTTACTCATTCTTTCATTTAATAAATAGTTTTGACTGACAGATACCATTCTGAAGCTTAGGGCGCAATGTTAAGTATTCTGGGTCAGGGATTACAGTCTTCTGAGAAATATACTGACATGAAAAAAATAATTAAAATAAACCATAAAAGCTCAAATACAAACATGAACACAAGACACAATATATTCTGGAAGCACAGGTGAGGAGTATTTAGATTTGCATAGAGGAATAGATGAAGTTTCCAGAGAAAGGGGACATCTAAGCTGATCAAGTGAAAATTATTTTCCTAGACAGTATAAATGGGGGGAGTCTTCAATGGGAAATAACCAACACACACAAAAGCTTGGAGGAAATAGAGTGTTCAGAAATACTTTAACCTGAGTACAAGATTGGAAATGAGGAAGCAGAGATGAGACTAGCCATGCAGACACATGGCAGTATATCCTGGGAGCATGTGAGAAGCCTGCTGTGATGCTGAGTAGTGCAGAGTTTATTTTGTAAGCCAAGGGAAAGCTGCAAAGTCACTAAAAGTGTTGAAGGAAGGATGGTATAAACGAATTTAATTTCTAAGTTATCATCCTGACATCCACAATGAGATACCATTAAACACCCACCAGATGTCAAAAACTAAAAGGACTAATGACATGAAAAGGTGTCAAGGATATGGAGCAACTGATGCATTCAAAGAATTCTGGTGAAAGTATAAGATGTGCAGTCATTTTTGGAAAAGAGTTTGGCAGCTTTTGACAACGTTAAAAATATATAACATGACCCAGGAATTTACCCCAAGAGAAATGTCAACAAATGTTTGCAAAAAAAAAAAAATGCCCAAGAATTTTCACAGTGACCTTATTCATAATAGCCAAAAAACATAATTAGCCCAAATGTCTATTAATAGCAGAGCAGATAAACAAATTGTGATGTATTGATAAAATGGAATATTACTCATCAATAAAAAGTAATAACCTACTTTTAAATAGAACAATATGAATGAATCTCAAAATATTACACTAAGCAAAAAAACCACAGAAGAATACTTAGAGGTCTAAAGCCATTTATATGAAGTTAAGAAAAAAGCCAAACTAGTCTATTATTATATAAACCACAATAGTGATTTCTAGGAGGAATAGGACTGACTAGACTTGGACTTGAGGAAATTTTCTGGAGAGATTAATATTTTCCAAGTCTTGATTAGCATCATGCTTACACAGAATATGCATTTTTTTTAAGATTTTATTTATTTGAGAGAGAGAGAGCACAGAGGGAGAGTAAGAGGGAGAAGCAGACTCCCCACCGAGTAGAGAGCCTTATGTGGGGTTCGACCCTAGGATCCTGGGATCATGACCTGAGCTGAAAGCAGATGTCTAACCAACTGAACCACCCAGGCACCCCAGAATATGTATTTTTAAAAAACACATTGAATATTTAAGACTATCTGAATATCCTTAAAAGTTGTTAATTGAGGTAAATATTATCTCAATTTCCAAAAAGGACAGCTTTGACAGCAACATGAACTACAAAGGGAAGAGGTTGATAGCAAAAACACCTCTGAGGAGAATGATGTCTTATTATAAGTAAAGGTAAGGATTTAAATGAAAACAGTGCCAGTGATGACATGTAAGAGAGCAGATTTCATGAGGAAGAGGAACTTCAGTGGAAGAGATGACTGTGTTCACAATATCATGATGGTGACAAAGGTGGGTAGAGAAGAGAAGAAAATAAAGAATGGATATAGGATATATGTTGATGTCATGGTTAAAAATATATATATTGAAGGGCAAAAGACCCAGTATACCTAGCACAATATTGAAGGATAAAGTCAGTCTAGATTTCAAGACTTCCTTGCTACAGTAAAACTACAGTAATTTAGACAGTGTGATATAAGTGGAAAAAAAAAAGACAGATCAATGGAACCGAATAGAAAACCCAAGTGGTAGCCAAGTGGTCTTTAACAAAGGAACAAAAGCAATTGAATGCAGAAAGGACAGGTTTTTTGTTTTGTTTTGTTTTGTTTTTTCCTCAACTAATGATGCTGGAACAATTAGGAAAAACCATGTGCAAAAAAAAAAAAAAATTCTAGACACAGACCTTAGAACTTTCACAAAAATAAATCAAAATGGATTATAGGGCTACATGTAAAATGCAAAACTACAACATTCCTAGATGATAGCATAGGAGAAAACATACATGATCTTGGGTTTTACAATGACAAACACAATACCAAAAGCATGGTTCTTGCAAATGAAGGAAACTGGGAAGGGTTGGTCAGGGGATATATGAAAACTAATGATTTCAGTTTGATATGGATTGTATAGGTACATATTTAATATTGAGGTGGAGAAATATAACAATGAATATGTCTAAGATTCAATAAGCAATGGATATACATATGTGTAGAGGAAGAAAAAAATAGAGTATCTATGTCAGAAATTAAAGAAGCATCAGGTGAAGGAGCTAGAAAAAAAAGAGTGTGAAGGAGTAGTTCAGTAGAGAGGAGAAGAAACAGAATAGATTGGTTTTATGTGAGTTAAGGTTGAGTATGTTCTGTTGTGTCAAATGCTGCAGAAATATACAGTAGTTTATGAACATGAGGAAACAATGTGAAATCTAGGCTACTAATTTTAGTAAAGTGGTAGGTTGTAGGCAGGTTTGCAATGAGTGGAATAAAGAAAAGGATTTGAGAAATAAAGTCACAAGTTCAGAGCAATAACTGAAAAGTCTGATGAAGAGGAAGAGGAAGTCAGCCACCACTCTGTCATAACTCATTAAGAACATTTCAAGGCAGCTTTCTTTACTTTATTGTTCGTAAAATGGGGGATTCAGGTCTTTGATGAAGTTTTCTTGTTGTTGCTGCTGTTGGCATAGCATAAAGCTAGTTAACAGTATTCCAGTGAGCTTTGAAATATATACATAACATGTGATAAGCTTATGTAATATTCAATGTAAAAAGGAGACTCCTCCAGCATATATTCAGCAAAAATTTATTTAATATTTTAAATGATGTTATATTTTCTACTTGGGATATTAAAACAGAATCCTCTGGAAAATTAATGATAGTTTTACAAAATTTTTTATTTGACCTCTTATCTCTGCCTTATTTTTAAAATTTAAGATAAAGTGTCTTTCTGAAACCTATAGCTGGTATTTTAAAATGATGTATGAGTTGTCACAAAGGCATTTCTTTCATTACAAGTTGATTTCCTAAAATAATCAGGATGACCAGGTAGACCATAATAATTTTGATCAACATTTAGATAATTTGAATAGTCTATCACACTTTGCTTTTGTTTAAAATATTTATGTTACTTTCAAAAATATTTATCAAAGTAATAGGAATAATCATATTATTACAGAGATGATTTGGTGAACAATTATGCTTTTAAAAACACTTAGAGTAAGTAAAATCTTGGGTTATTTATTTTCTGAAGTGATTTTGGTTGTAATAAGGTAGTTTTTAAGGCTGGGTCTATATTCCCAAACAACTTCATTTTTTTTTTTAAGCAATAATTTCTTTTAGTCTAAGTGGGCATTTTGTTCACTTTTTTTTTTACTGAAAATTTTCAAATGTTGAAATATATTGTGTAAGGTATTAAAACAAATGTGAGTTCTCAAACATTCATACTTTTCCATTGTGACTATACATAAATAGTGCAATATGTCAAAAATATTGCCCAACCCCAAAAAAGCAGTCCATTTGTATTGCTCTTTTAAGCATAAAGATTAAACTTCATCACATCTTCAGCAAATAAACTCTCAAGAAGGTCATGGCATTGTTTAAATTTTCTATTTGGAGCAATTAAATCAATCCCATAAGACAACTTTAGAAATTACTAAGTATTCTATGATAATAAGATCTCTATCAATGAAGTGCTTATCAGGTTGCTATGGAAAATACAATTAAATTAAGAACCTTGGTTGGCAAAAAAATAGTCAGATTGCCACAGGATAATTACTAATAATTGTAGAAAATTCTGAAGCTTTTCAACTTTATCTAGGAAAAATGGCCATGGAATAAAACAAATTTAATTATGTTAATGTGGAAAAGATTGGCAAGAATGTAAATGTATAATAAAAGGTAATTGGTTAATTTAACTATACTATAATCATACAGTGTAATACAATCTAGTCATTCAAAATTATATGTTAAAGACTATGTAATGATATAAAAGAGATTAATAATATTTAGGTAAGGGGGAAAATTCAATTTCAGTTATTTTTTGGGGGAAAGACTAATCCCTATTGCAATAACAAGTGATGTCCCCCGTGTAGCTTCATGAGAACTGATCCCAGGCTCACAGTGAGAAGAGGCAATTCTACAGCATTTCTGTCTGTGCTTAGATTTAGGATCAATTCACATGAGGAAGAGGTTTTCCACCACTAGGATTAGCATTACATCTGTTTCATACATCTCTTTCAATTTGTACAATAATAGAGGAAGAAAGAATTGTGAGAAATTGGTCCCCAAAAGTGATATATTTTTTTTTTGCAAATTAAAGTCATAGAATGTTAGATTTAGAAAAAGCCCTAGAAGATATCTAATCTTATTTGTTATTTTATTAAGAACATCAAAGGATGGAACAGTGACTTATCCTAAGCTGCACTATTGATGGCACATTTGGGGTTAGAATTCAAGACATAAGAGTAATTCAAAATTCGTCGTAGCTTTTAAATACCATGAACTTAAAGTTCAAGTTCTATCACTGTTTGTTTTTGGTATTTAAGACCTATGATAAATTTTTAATTATTCTTATGTCTTGAATTCTATTTTACACCTCTCAACTTAATCTGTCTGCCTTTCTATTGGATTGTAAAACATTTTATTTATAATTTTTCTGATTTATAATTTTTTGCATAATAAATTAAATTAACACTATGTGGTATGTGTCAAATATATTTTCTGTCAGTTTGTTATTCTTTCATGTTGTCTGTTTTTCATAACAAGTATTTTCATTTTTATGTAATCAGATTTATCATTTTTCAGGTTTTTGTTTTTTTTAAGATTTTATTTATTTATTTGAGAGAGACAGAGACAGAGAGCATGAACAAGTGAGAGCATGAGCAGGGTTGTGGGGAGATGCAGAGGGAGAGGGGTGAGCAGACTCCCTGCTGAGCAGGAAGCTCCCCACCCTGCCAGTGCTTGATCCCAGGACCCCAGGATCTTGACCTGAACTGAAGGCGGACACTTAACTGACTGAGCAACCCAGGTATCCCTTAGGGTTTTGCTTTTGGGGCTTTTGTTTATGCTTAATAACATATTCCCCATTCTACGATTATGAAGTTGATACTTTTTTTTAAATAAAGAATCTCTTTTCAGGATTTAAAATGTTTAATACATCTAAAATACATTCTGATTTGATGAGTGAGGTATTTGATCTTGAAACCACTATTCTTCTGGTTTTTACAAGGTATCTTTCTCTAACTCTCAATTTATCTAGAAGATAAATTCTTCTTTTCTAGAAGAAACCTTAGTAAAATTCATCTATGTAAGGAGCTGAGCCTGGTAATTTTTCTCAATTGCATTTATGATTGTCAGCATTTTTCTTGTAGTTTGTTTTATCTTTTCTATGGTCAACAAGGATGAATGGTATTTTTATTGAAAATCATCAGTTTCTTCCAAATTTTTAAATTGATGTGCCCACAATTGGGTGAGACATATATATTTTTTTAAGATTTTATTTATTTGACAGAGAGAGACACAGCAAGAGAGGGAACACAAGCAGGGGGAGTGGGAGAGGGAGAAGCAGGCTTCCTGCTGAGCAGGAAGCCCAATGCGGGGCTCCATCCCAGGACCCTGGGATCGTGACCTGAGCTGAAGGCAGATGCTTAACCATTGAGCTACCTAGGTGCCCTGGGTAAGACATATTTTTACTATTAACATGTTTCCTTCAGAATATGCAGTTATTTCTCCAATCAGAAGTCAAATTTGGGGCATCATTTTGTTTTGTTTTGTTTTTCTTGATTAGGCGACTAAATAGTTTTTCACTTTATCCACCCATTTCTTAAAGCTATTTATCAATTTCCTTGTTTGATAAATTAGTATTTTTAAACTTTTTTTTTCTTGATTTTTCAGTGGGTTTCCATGGACCTTTTGTTCTTTTTTGTTTGTTCATAAATTTTTCTGAGACAAATGCTTAGTTTGTTATAAATCTATTTTTTAAAGACAAACATTTATGGATATGGATCTCTTCTTTTGACATACCTTTTTTAACTAATCTAAATATTTTATAGGTAATTTTCCAGCTTTCTGGCTGTAGTCAGAAATCTAATTTGGCTGAGATTCTAGTGATGTGGAGCCTTGCAGATTTGAAAAGCTTAGATACTTCTAGTCCACAAAAGGAACTAATTACAAATTGCAATGCAACAGCTGTCTTAGCAGAAATTAAGACTCTAACTTCATGTCTTTTTCAGATTCTTTCTCAAGACAGTTCTCTGACAACAATAAAATCAAGCTCTCCTTGAAAGTTGTTATGCCAAATGGTCTCAAAATGATGATCAGTATTTAAAAGAAAAGGACAAACAAGAAGAACAAATAATGATAAGAGCTTTTATATTTAAAATATATATCTAGGGGTGCCTGGGTGGCTCAGTGGAGCGTCTGACCATTGGTTTTGGTCCAGGTCATGATCTTGGGGGTCCCGGGATGGAGCCCCGAGTTGGGCTTCATGCTCAGTGGGGAGTCTGCTTGAGGATTCTTTCTCCCTCTCCCTTTGCCCCTTCCCCTACTTGTGTGCACACTCATTCTCTCTCTCTCTCAAATAAAATAAAATAAATCTTTAAATAGATAGATAAGATCTTTGGGCTTTATTTACTTGTGTATGCATCTAAGGAAAAGCAATAGCAAGAAATATACTCCTTTGGGAAAGCTCCTTGTCTAACAAGTAGCCTGTGATGGTCATCCCCTGAAATATTCTCCGGGGCCCCAAACATTTTCCAGTACCAATTATTGCCTCAGTGGTGGCTCTGGAGAATAAGGGACAAGAAATAACCTGGCAGAGGGAAGAATCTTGGAGGATAACAAACAAGATTTTTCCCCAGATAAGAGATAAAGATAGTCATATTGACTAATCAAATCAGTTCCTCCTTCAGGGAAGAGCTCTAGTGTTGGCAATTCCTGATGCACTAACTCTATTGATCAATAAATGCTGTGTTTGTTTCCCTTTTACAAATGGGACTTTTTATTTAATTATTCTGTTGCTCATCCACCATTATACATTGGATGTATCAAGGGCAGATATCATGTCTATTAGCTAATTGCTAGGCTATGAGTAGCTGTGTATGAGTTTGATGGAGAGGGTGGCTTATTGCCCAGAAAAATCTAGGAAGTTGTTTTAGAAAGAGAGAATAGACTCTTCTTTGTTCCTTCCTTCATTTTACTGTTTGAATATGATGTCTGGAACTTTAGTAGTCATCTTAGCATAAGAGTCACTCCCCTCAATTTTTCAGAGAGCTTGAAGATATTCAAGTGTCTAATTAATATGGAGTTGTCTGGAAAGACATGCCTGTGTCTGGGATTTTATGATGTACTTCTATACTAGTTAGATAAAGATACTGTTAGTTTGTGGTTCTAACATAAATTTAGTCAAGCCTAGTCCTAACTGATGTATAAGTTTTGTCAACTGCTTAAAATTGTATTATTCAGCTTTTTCATATCCTTGTGTTTGCCTCTTTGGGTTAAGAAATATCAGCTAAAAAAAAAAAAGAAATATCAGCTAATAATTTGGTATTATTAAATTTATATTAGCTTCTTGGGTACTGTCTTTACTGTTTACATATTTGATATGATATGATATAATAGTGTGCATATTTATGACAGTAATTCTGATAACATCAAAATTTTCCATCATCATTCTCAGGCAATCTTCTTAGCTTTACATAATTTTTAAAACATTCTCCACTGAATTTGACCTTGTTTGATAATACTATACCAACCTCTGCTTTCTTTCCCTTATATCTACCTGATCTTCACATTTTAATGTCAACCATTTTTGAACTACTTTCTGTTTGATATTCTCCTCTATGTTGTTGATAGTTTGGTTTTATTTCTTGATCAAATATAATCATCTTAAAAAAAAAAGCTGAGCATATCCCATTTACATGTATTTCATAACCAATAGTTGACCTCAAACCTGTTATTTAATTTTAGTATGTTTTATTATTTATTTTCAAAACTTTGTTGATTTTTTCATTTGGTTTCTCTTTTTAATTATAGACTCTTTGTTTTTTCCTCTCTTTCATAATTTGAAAAGTGACTTTTTTTTTTAGTTCTCTTAATGGTTACTATTTGAACAGTGAATAATATAGGTAAACCTTAATTTTTTAATTTGCAATGAATGGGTTCAGTTGCCATCCCAGTCCAGGTAGGGAAGTCACTTCCCAGAAGTACTAGATCTGGGCCGAGCTGTACTCTGCTCTAACCAGCGTGGCCAGGGAGGCTCAGCACTGAGTGTGTCTCTCTTAGCCTAGATTTCATAGGGACAATCTCAAGGGAACAGATTTTGGTGGGGTCTTGGACGAGGATGTGGAGGGGGATGGGCATAACTTAATTAATAACTTTTACATGTTTAAACATATGATATGTGGGCCACCATTTGTACTCTTTCTCCTAGACTGCATAAATATTAAGGGCAGGACTATATTTAAAAAGCTACCACATGGCAATATAATTATCATTAAACAATTAGAGTAACATTAAATATGTTTAAAAGCTTTGTTCATCCATAAATATTGGGGTTAAGTTAATATGCTTATTAAAACTGTAATCTGTAATATTGTGGCATGCTCTTCCTGCATTCAGAAACACAAAACTAAATTCTTACCATATCCAAACCCTTCCAATGTGAAGCTACCAATTATTTAAGTTATACTCACTTTCCACATAAGAGGGTGTTAAATATTCCACATTTTTATTTACTCATGAATTTTTATATGCACTGCTCTGGCTTTGGAAATAACTATATATATATTTAGAATTCAAATTCACTGTCTATTGCTTTAGCCCCTTGAAGCAAATACATTTTTCTTTTGTTTTGTTTAAATTTAATGAACTATTTTTCTTGATTACAATTTGTGAATTCAAAAAAACTGCTTTGAGTTAATTACCATCTAAGCCAAGATGTAAAAGTCTGATGATGTTAGTATAATAAAAAGTGAGTTATTTGTGATAATGATACAAATATTAAAAAGCTCGCCAGCAGCAGTAGCAGTGATTCATACCTGCTCGAAATCTCACAATAGAATGTATCTACTTTCTTTATAGTTGTGATGTTATGTAGTTTTAACTGATTCTTTTTTTTTAAATTTTTCCTTTTTTTTTTCTTTTTAAAGATTTTATTTATTTATTTGACAGAGAGAGACACAGTGAGAGAGGGAACACAAGCAGGGCAAGTGGTAGAGGGAGAAGCAGGCTTCCCACTGAGCAAGGAACCCGATGCGGGACTCAATCCCAGGACCCTGAGATCATGACCTGAGCCAAAGGCAGATGCTTAAATGACTGAGCCACCCAGACATCACTTAATTAATTCTTAATATTCAAATTCTCAATGTGGTTTCCTTTTGCCCCACATTAAGTTTAGAGACATTTTTAAAATTTATTTTGAAGGGGAGGATCCTTTCTCATAGTAAAGGATTTTCCATTAAATGTATCAGAAAAACTCCTTTTACTACTAAATATCTAATAAAGGTACACTGTCCTGTTGTAAGGTGAGAAAGTTAGGCTTAATTCAGAGTTCATATTATACACTAAACACTTGGCTCTGACAGACAACACTGGCCTTCTACACTTCCCACACTGTGGTCCATGCGAGTTTGTCCTAATTTTTAAAGCTAAACTGAGATCTCAATTTTAATGTTGACAGTGTGAAACATCAAGTAGTTTTATAATTATTTCTGGAGAATAGAAAGCATTTTCTCTTCATAAACTAACAAATAAGTTTGGAAGTAATCTAAAAAATGGAGACAAGATTCAAACTCAAAGCTCTCCAAATGTTTCACTTTATTAAAAATAACTTTAGATTGACAGAAGACTTCCAGAAATACAAATAAATACAAATGTTATCTTTCACCTTCTCTTGAAACCACCTTAAAGATAAAGGGATTTTTAAAGATGCATAAACCAACAAGAGAAAAACAAAGCAGATAACATTAGACACAAAATGATGATGGAAGTTAGAAGGTCAAGGGGAAGTGATAAAACCCAAGAACACAGAATCCTAAGAAGATAGATAAGAAAGCAAAACATAAAGTATAATAATACTGCATGTTCCCCAGGAAACTCCAAAATTAGTGGTACTCAACTCCTTCTTCACATAGAGGTAAAAAAGGAGAAGGTTAAAGTAAGGAGGACTGATGAAATTTCACTTAAGAAGCAGTCAGACCTATTGTTCCTTTCACTACTCAAATTTCCCTTCTCTTACCCCTGAAAGAAAGGGTGGTTTATTTTGTAGAAATGGTAAAACACATGTTCTCTGATATGAACTCATCAAGCACAAATGTGGAGAGGGTTGCATCCAAAAGTAGAGAGATTAAGCAGACGTAAGGATACTGAACTAAGGTCCTTCACTCTACCCCAGTCTGTTTCACATTACTCAGTTTCCTACAAGTGAGGTTTTTACCTTCCCTGCATCCTAAAAGATGTTCCCCATAAGAATCCCCAAAGAGCAACAGGGGAAAGTACCAGAGATGATAATAAAGCAGAAAGGAAAACTTTGACATAACACTTGAAAATTACCTTCTCAGAAAGAAGGGTATTATTTTCTCAGAGAGTAGAGAAAAATACAAAAAATCAATAAAAAGGAGCCAAAGACAAGAAAAAAAGTTTAGGAAGTTAAAAAACACCAATTGAAGGAGTTCTACAAAAAGAGAAGCAAGAAAAAGAGGAAGAAAAATCACTAACGAAACAAGCCAAGAAAACTTTACAAAACAGGAAAGAATGCCCAGCATAATGGATCAAAGTAGATCTACCCCAAAGAACTTCCTCATGAGATTTTAGACTACAAAGATATATTCCTGAAGAGAAATAAAATCACGTGCAAAGTAATCAAGAATAATCCTGAATGCACATTTAAACTGTAACACTATACAATAAAAGGCAATAGAGAAATACTTTAAAAATTCTGAATAATAAACCTTTTAAAACTAGAAATCTATATCAAGAGAAGTCATTGATCACAGTTGAGGGTAGAATCAACATCTGAAGTCTCAGATTGTTATTTCCCTTGTACACTCATTAGGGAATCTACTAGATGGTGTATTCCACCAAACATGGCAAACACCAAGAAAGAGGAAGACACGGGGTATAGGAAATGGAAGATTAATTCCAGGAAAGAGTCATCAGGGCTCTGCAGAGTGTAATAAAAGTTAATCCCAGGATGACAGCAGTGTACCTATAGAGAAGGCAAACAGTCCAGATGGAAGTAGTCACATGACTCCAAATTAGATTTCTTCAGAAAGATAAAACTGGTGAAACTCTTTTCTCTGGACATCTTAAGAGAAGATTTAAACAATTGGTGAAAAGTTTTAAAGTGTTAAATTTGAAAAAAAAAAACACAACAAAAAAAGAAAATTATAAAAACAAAAAAAAAAAAAAAAAAGAAAGGAAGAAAGAAAGAAAGAAAGAGAAAGAAGAAAGAAAGAAAGAAAGAAAGAAAGAAAGAAAGAAAGAAAGAAAGAAAGAAAGAAAGAAAGAAAGAAAAAAAGAAATTACAATTTATTACATGGTTCAACTGTTCAACTGTAAAAAGAATTTTCTTCATCTGGTGATGGGAAAAGTTGTGTATTTTTTTTAAAGATTTACTTACTTTGGAGAGAGGGCAATTGGGGAAGGGCAGGCAGGAGGGAAAGAGAGAATCTTAAGCAGACTCCCCACTGAGTGTGGAGCCTGATGTGGGGCTCAATCCCAGGGCCCTGAGACCATGACCTGAGCTGAAACCAAGAGTAGGACACTCAAACACTGGAGCCACCCAGGCACTCCTGTGTATTTATATAACAAAAATTACAACACACCTACACTGGAATGATGGGAGGTATGATAAAAAGTGTGTGTGTGTGTGTGTGTGTGTTGGGGGTGTGGTAGAGAACAGCAGGAAGCAAGGAAAATCAATAATACCTAACACTGGAGAAATAAAAAAGTAGTAACAAATATAATATAGAGATGTGGAAGTAAAAGTAAAATTAAAAAGTTGAAAGAGATAAAAATGAAAAATAGATGGGGACAAGGGAGAAAAGGGCCTGTTTTTCATAAAAAGCCATGTAAAATGATTTATCTTTTTAAACTAGAGCATGCATCACTTTGATTAAGGTTAAAAAAAAAAAACAGCTTACTGTTTTTAGAATTGCATGTCAAACCCATTAGTGAGTAATGAAATTTATATAGTCACTCTCTGCTTTAACAAAATGAAATACAACTGGAAGGAATAATATAGAAAATATCAAGGTAATATGAATTGTGTTATCAATGCAGTAAAAGTGTGTTGTTTTTTGAAACGTGCCTGGGTAGGTATGAGTGTGTATGCTATGTGTATACTGTTCTTAGTTATTATTTGAAAATACATTGCTTGATCTAATTCTCTAGTTATGAAAAGGGAAGCAGGCCCAAGAAAGTGTTGACTTTCACACACAATAGCAGACACACCTGAAAACAGAACTCCTCTTACAGGAAGGTTCTTTACAGCATGACATCTTGTTAATGCAATGGAATGTCCATAGACTATAAAGTTCAAAGACCCTAAATTAATATTCCAGGATTACCATTTCATTGATTTACAAAATTGTTGACCTGTACAGTTTTCTCTCATCTCTTTTCTGTTGTTTTTTGAGCAAATCACTTATAACATGTTTATTCCTTTATTATCATTTTTGAGACTTCCTAAGGAGCCAGAGATAAGTGCACAGACTTAATCCATCATGATTAAACAGAATTCTGTCTAAGCTTTTTCTGTTATGTCATTATCAGAAAGGATATACCACCTGAGGGATTCTGTTGCTAATCAACTTTACCATTGGGGATAATATTTATTCTCTGAACTTCAACTTCTCATCCATTAAACAATGAGGCTGGACTCGTTTCTTTCTCTCTCCGGAATCCACATTTCAAAAGTCTAAGTATTTCCTATGTTTTATAACACGTCCCTCCTCAACCCCCATTTTTACATTTTTGAGTCAATGTCTTATAATTTATATAATTAATAATTAATCTCTCTTACAATTTCATGAGAAATTCTTCCCATTTTTTAGGAAAGCCACACTACATTGAAGGTATGTCTTACCAATTCACAAGTTTTCCCTACAAATATTTTTGATACCAGCTACTCCCTGACCTCATGCAAGAACTAAAAAATTGCCAAATCATCACTCTAATTATAATCTCTAAGCTAGTATCTTGGATCCTCATACTAAATGTGGAGGATATTTGCCATATTTTATACTTTTTAACAACTTTTTGTTCAGGGAGCTTTTCTAGGAGTCCTGCCTATCTACGACGGAAGCTAGAAACTTGCTTGTATAGCCTCCTTGAAGTTTGGCTCTTCCAGTCAAACACTAAATATTTATTACTTCTTACACTTTCTGTAAATCAAGAACTCAAGAGCAGCTGACTAGACAGTTCAGGCTCAGAGACCCTCAAAAAGTTGCAGTCAAAAATTGGACAAAACTACAATCATTCCAAAGCTTAACTGTGGCTAGAGCATCTGCTTTCAAGGTGGCTCACTCGTATGCCTGGCAAATTGGTCGTAGCTAATTGTAAGGAGCCTCAGTTCTTCGCTATGAAAGCCTCTTCAGTGTTCTCACCACATGGTGGCTAGCTTCCCAAAAAGCAAATAATCAGAGAGAAAGAGACAGGCAGAGAGAGCCAGGGAGCCAGAAGGAAATTACTCTTTTCATTATCTAGCCTCAGAAGTCACATACCACCATTTCATCCATGGTGTATTTGTAAGACATGAGTCACTAAGTCCAAAACATTTACAGACATATTTTAAAACCACCATTCTTATCTTTTTGTTCTTCCATCCTCAACAACTGACTTGCATTATGAAGATTAAGGTGGCTCATGGATTTCTAGTCATCCAGGTCGTTATTTTAGCAGCAGGAAAGAGAAAAATACTTGGCAGAATTGTGTGCCCTTTACCTTTTAAGGAAATTTCAAAGAAATCTCAGTGAAGGCTTCTATTTAGGCTTTGACGGCTAGAATTCTGTTGCTCCCTCAGCTGCAAAGGAGGCTGAAAAATATAATATTTTATTATTTGTGATAATATGCCTGGCTAAACTTTGGGGTTCTGTTATAAAGCGGGGTAATGAAAGTGGATGTTAGTGTAAGCGACCAACCTTCTCTGTTCAGAGAGCCAATAAATTAATTATTAAAAAACAATCAAGAGACTTCTGGTTCTGAAGATGGGGAAGCCCCATTCCTCCCAATGCCTCCTTCTTACAACTTAAAAAACCCTGAACATATCTCCAAAAATAAGCTTAGGAAGACTCTTAGAGGTGGAAATTAGAAGGTAGATTGCCTAGGGACACAAGACTCGGAAAAGAAAATAAGCATGAGTCCTCTGGGTTCCTTCCTTATTGCTGCCCATATGTCCCAGTCAAGACACTACCAGAAGGTTCTAATTTGGAACAGACAGAAACTCACTCCAAAAATCTTATTCTCCCAAGCCAAAAGACTTAGAAAAGGGTGGCCTAATAACAACGTATTCTTGGCAATAACTGCCCTATTCCAGCCAAACATCAATGTATAAATGGCAACCCCATTCCCTTCAGTTTCACTGTGGATCTGAGCTTTAACCTCACAGACATTGAGAGATTGAGCAAGGAAGTGTAAGTCTGAGCTAATCAGCACCTCCTTGATGTCAGTGGGTCCCAGGGTAGCTGAGCTTTCATCCTTACTCTACAGCAGCAGAGAAGTTATCAGTTAGCTTTCCACTCATTTCTATACAGATGTCATAAGGGCCCAGCATGGAACTCAGCTACTTCTCTTCTTTCCATCTCCCACATTCCAAACTCAGAGGCAATGAGAAATCTCACTCACTGCTGGGAAGATATTAACAGGAGTTGAGTTTCCAACCTACAGAGGCAGTATGAGTATGAATTAGTGCCCCATTTTGCAAGTAATGGTTTTGGCAGGGTCCAAATGAGAAGTTGAATTTATACACACACCTAACACTGTGACTATCACTTAACAGGGAACAGTTTACTTAAAAAATTTAAATTGGAATCAGTCATAACATAATATCCAAAATGAGAAAGACACTTAACAAATACCAATCCCAAGATAAATCTGTTGTTTGAACTATCTGACAAGGTTTATGAAAGCCTAAAAGTGTCTCGACAGTTACAAATCCTTTTGAAACAAATGGGAAAATAGAAAATCAAGGAAATAGAAATTATAAGAAGAACTACATAGAAATATGAGAATTATATAACTGAAAAATATAATAATTGAAATTAAAAACTTACTAGATGGCCTTGATAGTAGAGTGAAGATGACAGAATAGAATCAACTAACTTGAGAATGGGAAACACATCATTTGAATTTACCTAATCTGAATATCAGAAAATTGACAAAAAAATTAGACTCTCAGTCACCTATGAAACAATAACAAAAGAACTAATGTTCATATATTTGTATTAAAGGAAAGGACAGAGAAGGAGATACTGACAACATAGATACTTGAAAAATAATGGATGAATATTCCCCAAATATGGTGAAAGACACATACCTACAGATTCAAGAGATTGAGTTACCATCAAATATGATGTATCCAAAGAAATCAAATCCATGAATATGAAAGAAAGAAAAAAAGAAAGAAAGCAAGCTTAAAATTGGCTAGAGAGAGAGACCATGTTACTTATAGAGAACAACAATTCACATGACAGTGGACTTCTGAACCATGGAGGACAGAAGAAAATGATAGTTTTTTTTTTTTTTAAGATTTTATTATTTATTCATGAGAGACAGAGAAAGAGAGGCAGAGGCAGAGGGAGAAGCAGGCTCCCCGTGGAACATGGACCCTGATGCAGGGCTCGATCCCAGGGTCCTGGGATCAAGCCCTGCATTGGGCTCCCTGTTCAGTGGGAACCCGGCTTCTCCCTCTCCCACTCACCCTGCTTGTGCTCCTGCTCTCACTATCTCTCTCTCTGTCAAATAAATAAATAAAATATTAAAAAAAGGAGTAAACTCATAAGATTTTTTTTTCCTCATGAGTTCCCTAAATCATATTTGATGGTTGTAGCAAAATTGTAACATCACCTAAGTTGTACCCTATGTATGTGGAGGAAATCTTTGAGACAATTATATTTGAAAAGTAGAGAAAGTATTTGGACCTAAACAGAAATAAGGTTAATATACATTGTTGAGATAAAATATACAAGAGATAAAACTTCCATATTAGTAGACTGTCATATGTTGAATATGTATATTGTAATATCTAGAGAAACTAAGATAGACTATACCTTTAGTCATAAAATAAGCCTCAACAAATTTTTTTTTTTTATTTGAGAGAGAGAGAATGAGAGACAGAGAGCATGAGAGGGAGGAGGGTCAGAGGGAGAAGCAGACTCCCTGCCGAGCAGGGAGCCCGATGCGGGACTCAATCCCGGGACTCCAGGATCATGACCTGAGCCAAAGGCAGTCGCTTAACCAACTGAGCCACCCAGGCACCCAAGCCTCAACAAATTTAAAAGAACTAAAATCATACAGAGTATATTCTCTGACAATATGGAATAAAACTAGAAATTTATAGCAGAAAAAGAATAGGAAAATCTCCAAGTGTTTGGAAATTAAGCAATACACTTGTAAACAATCTCTGAGTCAAAAAGGAAGTTTAAAAGGAAGTAAACCATGCACAGAACTGAATAGAAATGAACACAACATAGTAAAATATGTGAGATGCAGCTAAAGCAGTGCAGAGAGGGAAATTTATAGAATTAAATACTTAGGAAAGAAGAAAGTTCTTAAATTAATAATCTAATGTCTTTTCTTAAGAAATTAGCAAAAGAAGAGCAAAATAAACTCAAATAAGTAGAAGGAAGAAAATAGTGAAGAAGAGAAATCAATAAAATTGAAAACAGAAAAATAGAGAAAAGAAATGAAACAAAAAGTCATTTCTTCAAAAAATCATTAAAAATTATAAGTCTCTAGCAAGACTGACAAAAATGGGAAGAAGTCACAAATCATAATATCAGGGCTATAACTACATGTCCTGCATCCACTAAAAGGGGTGATAGGAGAACAGTAAAAATACCTTTACACTTACATATTTGACAATTTAAAAGAAACTTATCAATTCCTTAAAAATCACCTCCAAAACTCAACCATAATGAAATATACAAACTGAATAGTTAGTCCTATGCTAAATAAAGAAATTAAATTTGTAATTTAAAAAGCTCCCAAAAGGAAAAAAAAAAAAGTCAAGAAAAATATCTCAATATCTCAATTCAAGGTACAACCTGAATCAAATTGAGCTGTATTGTTGATTGCAATCTAGAGCTTCATTAGTATGGCAAATCTTTTCAATTAGTGTTGCTTGTTTCAAAAAATAAATAAAAAGAGCAAAAACATTTCTCCAGAAAAGAAAAAAAAAAGGAAATTTGCATTATTGATGTGTTATGTTTTATTTCTTCATGTTCTAAAAAATAAAAAAATGTTTTCTTGATTCACAGGGGAAATCTCTGTGTATCTGTGAGCACTGGAAAGTATTGCATGCAGCTAAGTGAGGAATTTTATATTATTGAAATTATCTTGAAATACACTTTAAAATGTATTTTAAAAGAATACTTTTTGCTTTGATATTTTTCTAGATCACTCTATTTGTGTCTAATGTTATTTTTGATACAGAACAAAATACCTAATAACATGATCACCATATTTTTTCACAGTTCTCTAATTTTACCTGTGTTCTTTTCTCTAAAAGGCATGCTATTCATATCATACTTCCCCTGGCTAATAACTCTTTCCTCAAGATTAATAAGTCATGTCCCTTAAATTGCCTGTTTCTTTGCTCCCACAGAATCCCCTGAAAATCTTTGATGTAAATATGTTACATTTGCTCCCCTTGACACTGCCATTTTTAAAACAATGCTCTGACCTTCCTTCCTTCCGGGAACTAGTCAGTCCCCACCTCACAAATCAAAGATTTGATAGGGACTGCTGTGTATCACTACTCCTATTATTTTTTATTTTTATTTTTATTTATTTATTTATTTATTATTATTTTTTAAATTTTTATGTTAATCCCCATACATTACATCATTAGTTTTAGATGAAGTGTTCCATGATTCATTGTTTGTGCATAACACCCAGTGCTCCATGCAGAATGTGCCCTCCTCAATACCCACGACCAGGCTAACCCATCCTCCCACCCCCCTCCCCTCTAGAACCCTCAGTTTGTTTTTCAGAGTCCATCATCTCTCATGGTTCGTCTACCCCTCCGATTTCCCCCGCTTCATTCTTCCCCTCCCGCTACCTTCTTCTTCTTCTTTTTTTTTTCTTAACATATATTGCATTATTTGTTTCAGAGGTACAGATCTGAGATTCAACAGTCTTGCACAATTCACAGCGCTTACCAGAGCACATACCCTCCCCAGTGCCTATCACCGAGTCACCCCATCCCTCCCACCCCACCCCCCACTCCAGCAACCCTCAGGTTGTTTCCTGTGATTAAGAATTCCTCATATCAGTGAGGTCATATGATACATGTCTTTCTCTGTTTGACTTATTTCACTCAACATAATACCCTCCAGTTCCATCCATGTCGTTGCAAATGGCAAGATCTCATTCCTTTTGATGGCTGCATGATATTCCATTGTATATATATACCACATCTTCTTTATCCATTCATCTGTCGATGGACATCTGGGCTCTTTCCACAGTTTGGCTATTGTGGACATTGCTGCTATAAACATCGGGGTGCACGTACCCCTTCGGATCCCTACTTTTGTATCTTTGGGGTAAATGCTCAGTAGTGCAATTGCTGGATCATATGGTAGCTCTATTTTCAACTTTTTGAGGAACCTCCATACAGTTTTCCAGAGTGGCTGCACCAGCTTGCATTCCCACCAACAGTGGAGGAGGGTTCCCCTTTCTCCACATCCCCTCCAACATCTGTCGTTTCCTGACTTGTTGATTTTAGCCATTCTGACTGGTGTGAGGTGGTATCTCATTGAAGTTTTGATTTGGATTTCCCTGATGCCGAGCGATATTAGCACTTTTTCATGTGTCTGTTGGCCATTTGGATGTCTTCTTTGGAAAAATGTCTGTTCATGTCTTCTGCCCATTTCTTGATTGGATTCCTTGTTCTTAGGGTGTTGAGTTTGATGAGTTCTTTATAGATTTTGGATACTAGCCCTTTATCTGATATGTCATTTGCAAATATCTTCTCCCATTCTGTCGGTTGTCTTTTGGTTTTGTTGACTGTTTCCTTTGCTTTGCAAAAGCTTTTTATCTTGATGAAGTCCCAATAGCTCATTTTTGCCCTTGCTTCCCTTGCCTTTGGCAATGTTTCTAGGAAGAAGTTGCTTCGGCTGAGGTCAAAGAGGTTGCTGACTGTGTTCTCCTCTAGGATTTTGATGGACTCCTGTCTCACATTGAGGTCTTTCAACCATTTGGAGTCTATTTTTGTGTGTGGTGTAAGGAAATGGTCCAGTTTCATTCTTCTGCATGTGGCTATCCAATTTTCCCAACACCATTTGTTGAAGAGACTGTCTTTGTTCCATTGGACATTCTTTCCTGCTTTGTCGAAGATGAGTTGACCATAGAGTTGAGGGTCCATTTCTGGGCTCTCTATTCTGTTCCATTGATCTATGTGTCTGTTTTTGTGCCAGTACCATGCTGTCTTGATGATGACAGCTTTGTAATAGAGCTGGAAGTCCGGAATTGTGATGCCGCCGGCTTTGCTTTTCTTTTTCAACATTCCTCTGGCTATGCGGGGTCTTTTCTGGTTCCATACAAAGTTTAGGATTATTTGTTCCATTTCTTTGAAAAAAGTGGATGGTATTTTGATGGGGATTGCATTGAATGTGTAGATTGCTCTAGGTAGCATTGACATCTTCACAATATTTGTTCTTCCAATCCATGAGCATGGAACGTTTTTCCATTTCTTTGTGTCTTCCTCAATTTCTTTCATGAGTATTTTATAGTTTCCTAGTACAGATCCTTTGTCTCTTTGGTTAGATTTATTCCTAGGTATCTTATGGTTTTGGGTGCAATTGTAAATGGGATCGACTCCTTAATTTCTCTTTCTTCTGTCTTGTTGTTGGTGTATAGGAATGAAGGGCAGAGGTATTTTTAAAAGTCTTTTTGACTTTGCAGATTTTAAAATTTCCTAACGCTAAGAATATGTGTATTTCTGTACGTGTATGTAGAGTTTACTGTTGCAATATTCTTGTGCATTTTATTTTAACCATTCTTGTGTCAGTATCTTGTGCTTCTCAGTATATAATACAATTTATATTTTTCCTTAAAAAATAGTCAAGAAATATATCTCAACATAAAGTAAGAACAAATTTTAATTGCCTTATTGGACACTTTCCAGTACCATCTACTTAGTAATCAATTAATTTAATCAGATTCACCTTCTGGTTTAAATGTTGAAAAATGCCTTTTTAAGAATTACAGTAATTGAACTGATTGATGTGCTTCCCATATTTATTACAGCTTTTAAGTCTGTTTATCTACCAAATGTTTTAGATTAAAATAAATCATAAGAGGACCTGTTTATCAAATCAGATATCTGGTATCTTCTGTTAGCTTAAGTGACGTTGGTCTCTGAAAACAAACAAACAAACAAACAACAAAGACCATATTACTATTCTAGCAATTCCATTCTAGTTTAAAAAAAATGTTTACTTTTGATGCCCCTAATGCAAATCTTAGTAATTACTGCTACTTTCTATTAAATCAAGCACAGATGATTTATAAGACATCTAAAGTTTCAGTAAATAAAATCCCAAAATGAGGACACAGAATGCTCCTTCCTGATATGTTTTTTTTATGATGATGTTGGCAGGTCTTTAATTTCCTTCTGAAATTTTAATACCCAGAGTTTTACTTCATTTTTTTATATGCTGAATTCAAGCTCATAGCTCATGAGCTCAAGTTCTTGGATTTGGCAGAAGGCACCACTCTTAGATGGTTGACTTTGATTTTCATACATCAAGTATTGTTTCCCTCACCTTATAATGAAATATTTCAGACATAGCCAAATTATGCCTTTAGGATAACTCATCTATCATTTAATCACAGCTTCTGGTGACTTCAAATACTCTACAAAGCTCCTTACTGCCCATCTCTCCTTATCTTCCACCAGCTGGCTGTAATGGAAAGGCAAACAATATTTGTTTCACTGGCATAAGGAGAGGGAGGCAGTCTGGGTTAATTTTCTTCTCAGCCAACCCAGTAGACTGCCTGCTGGGTTCCGGGCTTCCTTTTGTTGAGACTGGGGGTCTGAGTGAACAAGGTCATTTGAGTCAAGGTCTAAGGTACTCAGCATTGAAGTGGAGTGACTTCTATCCTAGCTTAGCAAGCTCCCTGATTTAACCATCCCTTCTTTCTTTGACTACCAAGAGATGAGTCCTCACTCTTACTGAAATAAAGTTAAACAAATGCACAACAAGTGGGAGAGGAAGGATATGGGGGCAATGGAAAGGAAGAACATAAACAAAAGATCCAAACAGAGAAGTTTCTATATAGAGAGAGAAAACTTAAAAGCATCATCTTTCTTGATGACTTCATAGGCTTTCAAAAATCCTTCCTTTGTGTTTACTAACTATGGGATTCTGAGCAAGCTGTGAGGAATAAAGGGTAGCATGTATGTAAAGTGCCTAGCACATGGAAGATGCAATGACTTGGACTATTCTATATAGCCTCAGGATGTTAGGAATAACATTTTTATAGTCGCTGGGAAAGAAAGGTAACTTATTAAAGACAACTAAAGAGTGTGTGTATGTGTGTGTGTGTGTGTGTTTCTGTGTGTGTATGAATTTAAAGATATGGAATTCCATTAAGGTCTTCATAGATCCCAATCTCAAAGGTGGTTATAAATGGACCCCTTGTCACCATATACTTAGTATTTATTGTTCTAGGACTATGACAAATCTAAAAATGAGGGTAAATAAACCTAGAGAAGAAACAGATTTAATATAAAAATAATTTCTAGTAAAATATCTTGCACATATTTGATAATAGATGATTGTTAATTGATTGACTTAATGTTTAGCACAAGAGGAGTTAAAAGGTTAAGGAAACAAATATAGAGGTAAGGTTCAAGCTTGGAGTGGCTTTAATATTGGCTTTTTTTTTTTTTTTAAAGATTTTATTTATTTATTTGACAGAGAGACAGCGAGAGCAGGAACACAAGCAGGGGGAGTGGGAGAGGGAGAAGCAGGCTTCCCTCCAAGCAGGGAGCCCGATGTGGGACTCGATCCCAGGACCCTGGGACCATGACCTGAGCCGAAGGCAGACGCTTAACGACTGAGCCACCCAGGCGCCCCAATATTGGCTTTTTATAATGTATATGAAAAATTATTTGGCATGAAGTGACAGAAGTGACAGAAAAGGGACTGGGAATCTGAATATCTGTGTCTTGCTGTGAGTTTCAATTTTATAAAGCATGATCAGAAACACAAAACCAAGCTCTACCTACTTACTTCTGGTGCCAGTGTCTTATTCTGCCTACCCCAAACACCCCACTCCACTTTGTACTTTTTTTATGTTTTCCAGTTCCCTATGAATGTTCTCAATAAAACAGGGAAGCAGTCGGTGAATTACTCCCCTCTGTGCCAACCCACTTTGACTTGCAAGGTTCCTAACTACCCCTCCCATATTTTGCCTCCCACTTAATACTCTTCCTGTATTCTTCCCTGCTGTGTTTTGCTCTCCACAAGCTTTCAATTAATCTCCACTGAGGTGTTAACTGATAACCAAGGTGTTAACTGAAGTGTGAATTCTCTCAGGATTATTTAAATTTTGAAAGCAGGCTCTTTGAAGATCCAAACATTCCGTAATAGAGAGAAACTGAAAGGAGACTTCCCTGTGATTAATACATCAAACCATCACACTTAGTAGACTTTTATTCTCACTACTAACTTGCCCAGAAACTTAGCCTTAACAATGGCATGGCTTTGGAAGAAGGTAGAGGTTTAAGGAGCTCTGCTAGTAGTACTAGTAGAGGAACTAAACCATACCAGACCAGCACAAATGCACTCATTCTATTTCTTTTGACTTAGGGCATTTCAAACTTGCATTGTGTTGGTAAATCCTGTTCTACCTTCAGATATGGAGTTTGATACCCTATTCGAGGCTTTTCTCCCAAGAGAAGTACAAGCAGTGAAAGCTAGATGTGAAGAGATTCTATGAACATGTCAGGGTCAGCAAATGAAATACATGCGTTTTGGGGGTAAGTACAAACTTATGCTAAAATATATAACAGATGCTAACATTGAGGGTGGAGGAGTGTTAGAGCATTATTCCTCATCAAATATTTTATAGCAAATAACATACATCTGTTTTACAAGGTAGTTTACAAAGACTAGAATGTAATTTTCAATTTAACATTATAACTTCTGCTGTGCATCATAGTTTCATCTAAGGCACAATTTCTGTGCTTTTTCCATTAGATTTAAATTTTTAAAATGAGGTTTTTAAACATGTTAAAATATTCTCATTGAGTCAAATTTTGAGGTAGAGAGATGAAGATAGGAATATAGCGAGTTGAAGGATGGGGAACAGAAAGAGGGGTTAGTGGAGGGTGGACCTCCCAATGGTTGTCTAAATGATATCTTAAGCAAGAATTAGAATATTCTGAAATACATAATATCGCCAGCTGTGACTAGACTGAAATAAATGTAACTGGAGAATTAGTCCACATCAGTGTTTTTAAAGTTATCTGATGTGAGTTTACCTTAATGGGGGTGTTTGTGAATTGTACTTGTAGATTCTCTTTTCTTTCC
Source organism: Neomonachus schauinslandi (assembly GCF_002201575.2). NCBI lineage: Eukaryota > Metazoa > Chordata > Mammalia > Carnivora > Phocidae > Neomonachus > Neomonachus schauinslandi. The sequence continues at coordinate 61,178,603 of NC_058404.1, forward strand.
CCCCTTCATCAGAGTGGAAACAGTGGCATTTGAGGAATATCTTTTTTTCCTTTCATTTAATTTATGTATTATACATTCATTTTAAATCCTATATTTACAAAAGATAGAAGTCAATGTTAATCATGCTATTTGATTCCTATTTTAATATAGTTTGAAAAGTGTTACACAAATGTTATATGAGATCGAAATAGAAAATATGAGAGGAAGGTACTGCTGCTATTCAACTAGCTCCTGAAGTTTTGGAAACTACGTAAAGTTTTCAAAGGTCATAGCTTTGGGAGATACAGTTTTAGCTGAAGTAATCTCTAATAAATTCAAACAGAGATACGTCGTAACGTTATCGTGGTCTTTTAGCCTCCATAGATCTCCTGATTTACATATAATATTCACTTCACCTAAATCCTCTGAGTCAGTGGGAGAGATTCTCTTCATCAGATTCTGTTTACAGGGGCTAGTTACTGATTTCCTTCCAGTTTATTCTGAATATGTGGAGAAGCAATGAAAAGCCAAGTACTTTGTCATAAATGGAGGTTTGGAGAGCAAAATTAGTGTTCGGTCTTGAAAATGCTCTTCCATTTTTCAGTAGGGAGACATAGATCAGGATTTTAAAGTTTTTGATTCTGGCCCTAGAGCATAAAATACAGTTGTCAATGAATTTTTGAGGGGAGATAATATACGGCTTGGGGAAAATTTAGGTATAATCAAACTTCCTACCTAGTAATGATTCTCTGTTTTGTTTTGTTTTTTTAAAGAAAATAATTTCCACTCTTTAACGTGATAGTCTGCACTCTGTTATAATCCAGAAGTTCACTCAAACATAATTTAATTTTTGGCATTAAACACATCTCCCAAGACCCTACAGATACGGCTCTGTCTTAGGGTGGAGCTCAGTCCAAGAGGTTTACAGGACATAAACTCCCAGGGATTCTTGACTTGGTGATGCATAAAGTTTTCTTCAGATCTCATTTCCCACATCTGAGTGACCAGCTTCGAAATCGCAGGGCAGAGACAACTAAGAGAGATACAGTATATTTTGTGTTAAATCAGTCCAGGAGCAGAGAGAATGTTCAGGCAGTCTCGCGAACATTAGAACCTCTTCTGGAGGGGAGAGGTTATAAAGCAGATAAGGATTCCTAGGCGAGGAGCTACCGCATCCGGAGTCGACTGCAGCTCGGATCCAGAGAGAGGAAGGTGGGATAGGAGGAGACGGGAAAGGGAGAGGACAAAAATTTAAAAAAGGAGCTGGGGGAGGGAGGGGTGAAGCAAGGGGAGTAAGCGAGAGAACAGCGCGCGGGGGGAGGTGGAGATGAGGGGAGCGCGCCTGGCGCAGAGAGCTGAGTGGACCGCTCCAGACAGCGGCGCGAGCAGCAGCTCCTGAAAGCAGCGAGTTGTCAGAGCCAGGCTGCATTTCCAGCAGGAGCTGCGAGCTCAGTGCAGGCTCACAGCAAGGTGATGTGCCTGGAAGCATTCTTTTGCCCGGTCGGGGTGCTGCAGCTGGGGCTTCCTCCCTTATACCCACCTCTCCTCCCCCGGGTCTGCGGGTCTGCGTGTGTGTGAGTGCCCGGGTTTGGGGGTAAAACCTACGGGGAGGGGGCACCCTGTCCCTGCTTGTCTCCTCCTCCCTCTACCCCCGTCGTCGCTGATGCATGTATTCCCGGGTATCCTGGTCTTCTTATCCCTTGTTTGACACTGCCCCCCCCCCCCCCCCCGCCCCGGTTGTGTTTCCTTTCCCAGATGCTCAAGGTGTCAGCCGTATTGTGTGTGTGTGCAGCCGCTTGGTGCAGTCAGGCTCTCGCAGCTGCCGCGGCGGTGGCTGCGGCCGGCGGGCGGTCGGACGGCGGTAATTTTCTGGACGATAAACAATGGCTCACCACGATCTCTCAGTATGACAAGGAAGTCGGACAGTGGAACAAATTCCGAGACGTAAGTGCTGCGCACCCCCATCCCCGGACACAAGAGCGCGCTGCTCCCAGGCGGGGGCCGCGGCGGCTGGGGGGTGGGTGGGCAGTGGGCTCGATTTTTCGAAGTGAGGGGTTCGGGGTGCCACGGCGGCGCTCGGGGGCTGGAGAAGTTGGCAGTTTCGATGACCCCCTCCCGGCGAGTGCACGGGAAAGGCTTGCTTGCTGGCCGCCCGGGAGTTCAGGTCTCACCAGGTTCCCGCTTGCCTCCTACCTCCGCACTCTCCCACTGTACCTCCTCACCTCCCTCGGCCCCCAAAGGTTTGCAAAGTGCTGGCTCTACCTTCTCAACTTTTGAATGGTGTTTCTGGCAATAGTAAACACAGTAGATGCGCCTTTGCGATGTATTGCCACTAAAGTAACCAGGATCGATCCCATTACTAATGGTCCATTAAGGAATTTGAGGGAGGAGGTAGGAAGATGTAAGATTTATAAATGCCGGCTCTCCAAGGGGTGGGAGGTTGTTTGGCCGCACCAGTGGGCAGAAGTTGAACTGCTCCTGATTACATAAAATTGATGATCAGATTTGTGCTTCAGCATTAACTTTAACACAGAACATGTTTACAACGCAGTCGATCCCTTTTTATTCCGAATTGACTCCCTGCCGGAAAATCCGCCGGGTGAGGGGGTGTCGTGAAGGGGGGACTTCCGTAGGTGGTAGCTCTGAAAGGGTTAAACTGTAGACTCCCCTGGGGAGTTTCCTCCAGGGTTATTAAGACCGAGGCAGGTTTTGAGACGTTTGTTTGCCTTGGAGTCAGTGGCCGTGACTTCCCAGTCATTTTTTCCCACCCGATCTGAATCGAGCAGCCGGCCTCAAGCGCAGTTCACCTCCAAGCATTCAACTTGGTTGTCCCAGCGAGGTGGCCGCCCTGGCAGTTGATTACCGCCCCCAGCCCACCCTTTAAAACCCGGAAGGCCTGAAAGGAAGCGAGAGTGATTCACAGACACATTGCCAACCTTTACTGTGACATTTTTGAGAATTTCTTGGGGAGTCCATCCGCACTGCCCTACGTGGAGATGAGTTAACTTCGTTCATCAGCTCACACTGTCACGATGTGAGAAAATAAATGGAAGCTTAGATTAGTTTTCGTCTTGGCTCCTCTAGCCCCTTCTCCCAACACCCCTCGCAGGAATTAACTGAAGAGCCAAAACCCGTAGCTGATTCTGGCAGAGGGATTCCTGAAGAGACGCTAATTTTTACTTCAAAATTAGATGTAGCTCATTGATACGAGGTATGGGTACAGGGATGAAAAATGGTAATGATAATGACAATACTTAATGGAGGGCTTTGTCTTACATGCTTTATGAACAAAGCTTAAACATCATTTTAGTGCCAACTGAAATCCTTTACACATTCGTTTTATTTAAGTTTATGCTAATATTGAATACAACCAAAAAAGCAAGCAAGCAAATGAGATATTTCTAAACCTGGGGAAGAATTTCTGCTTATCATATCCTCATTTGGAAAAAAAAAAATGTTGAAGATTTTGTCATTATTTGAACAATGCTTCACATAATGATGTTTTATTTATTAATGGCTGCTTGAAAATCTTTTAAAATAAATGTTAGGCTTTCTTATGGTGATTAACATAATAAAATAAAAAAATTAAAAAATAAAATATATTTTAAATCTTCAATATCTTTCTCTGACTTTATTCAAATTTCTTTATTGAATTATTAAGAACAACCAGTTATACTTGAGCAGTTTGTAAATGTGTTTGATTTAAACTATGGAGGCAAGGTGAGTTGCCTGAAATAATTAAATATTCCAGGAATTATTCAGCCAACTTCTATAGACACAGAGTAGAGCATTTTATTGCTATAGCACTTTCACTTATTCTTACTTGATCTCTGGGGGGCGGGGGCATTAAAATTATATGTTAAATTTAAGTAAAGGACTTACTGAAATATTTTTAGCAAATATCTGTTTTGAAGCACATGCAATAATGAATATATAATAATTATTTATTTTAAAAGTATATCAGGTTTTAGCATTACCATTTTAGTGAGGTAATTATGTTTTTGTAAAGATAACTTCTGGAGGGCATGGAGGAGATAAGTGCTATCTTTTCCCCCCTTTTAACCACCTGTTGCTTATTCTTAACATGATAAAATGTATGGTGATAGTGTGACATCTCAACTCAATTCAACTTAGAATCCGTATTTAGACTATCCATCTCACTGCTAATGTACAGATTGTTTTTCCCTTACTGGGAATCATTAGCTTTTTTTTTTTTCCCTGTATCTTTTAAGATTTGTTTATTTTTTCATTTTTGTTTGGAAGCCCATGGTTATGAGGCATTGCCTGAAATATGTTTATGCTGCATGAATCTACCTTTAAATGTTCTGCATCAGCATTGATATCTTAAGTAATGGATTTGCATACTTAGTTTATACCAAGGCAAAGGGACTAGGTAATCAACCTCTTCTTTTAGAAACAATTTAACTGAAGTACTTATGTTTACTTTTCTCTGCTAAAAAAATAGTTAATTTTATTTATAAAAAAAAAAAGCTTTGGAATAGCTAAGCATAACCAAGACTAGAATTAACCTTTACCTTTCTTCATGTGACTATTTTACACAAGCAATGTTATTTGACAAGTAACTCCTTAATGAAAGTTTGAACTGTATCTTCTTTTGAATTATATTTGAAAACTATTTTGAATAATATTTGAAAATGCAATCCATCATTATATTTAATTGAATGGTTTTTAAGATAGATATACTTTTTACATATTATATGCAATAGAAATATACAACTATATGTTATGTATAATAAAGCTTTAGGAATCAGGAGCATGGAAAGCAAGTATTATGTGAGAGTAGATGAACATAGGAAGCACTGCCATTGATGACTCATTTTCTCAATTTCCTCAATATAAATCATAGAGAAATAATTAAACCAAAGCCAAGCTTAACATAGAAGAAGCTTCAAATAATTTTGACCACTTTATACTAGCAATGCTCTTTGAATAAAGTTTTGCTGCCCTTTAAAGTGTACAGAATGTAATTATATAGACAGAAAACTTATTCTCTTGCAAAGTAGTATAAAAAGTCCTGTGGATATTCTAACTCCTATGTTTTAGGAAATATAAAAGTTTAACTTAAAGATACAGAGAAGTCAACTCATTTAAAAATAAGTATAGTAGATAGAACCAGAATGTTATGTTTAGAGTATAAATATATGATTTTAAAATAAAGCAAACAAACAAAAAAACTTTCAACAACAAGATATATTTAGTAAATACACTGGTTACATGACATTTACTACTTTTTTAGTTCTGGTGAGTAGTGATAAAATCAAGAACACTAGATTCCCCAGTGGAGTAATTGTGGGAATACTACCCTTACCAAGAACAGGTGTAAGGAATTCCTTCACCCTAATCTTGCATGTATAAATATATACATGCCTATTAGGAGAATTGAAATTTGAGATCATTATAAGAAAACAAAATCATTAGTTCCTGAATCAAATGTCTATATATTGCATATTTCAAATATTTGTTATTTATAAGTTAATTCAGTTATACCCTTAATCATGTAATAAATGAGTATGGAATTTGGAAACCAATGAATTAATTGATAATGAATGATATAATACTTTTATCAATCTTAAATATTATGACTTCACTAAAATACATGCTGTAATTAAGAATGACAGAAAGAGATACTATATGTTGGAAGCAATATAATAAAAGTGTAAGTGGCAATGATGGCCATGCTAATTTCAGATAACTCACATAATAAAATCAGAACTGTACCCATACACTGACATTCAAATACTCCTGATTAAATTTATTTTTTAATAAAAATACCTGGGAGTGGGGGGAGTGGGTGGGAGGAGGGATGAACAGGTGCAGCACAGAGGATTTTTAGGGCAGTGAAAATATTCTGTATATTTGTATAATGGTTGATTCATACCATTATATATTTGCCCAAACCCATAGAAAGTACAGCCCTAAGAGTGAACTCTAAGGTAAACTATAGACTTTGAGTAACTATGATGTGTCAGTGTAGGTTCATCTATTGTAACAAATGTAGCACTCTGGTACCGACTGTTCCTAATGGGGAGGTTATGGTTTTGTGGTGACATGAGGTATATGGGAAATCTCTGTACCCTCCTCTCAATTTTTTCTGTGAACCTAAACTCCTCTAAAAAAAGAGTCTTAAAGAAAATCATAACCACAACCCCATCATCTTACAAAACGGAAAAAGGAAAACCTGGGGCTCATTTTGAACATTGTTTTAAGAAATGGTTGCCATTCTTCTTGGAAAGCCCACAATCAACTTCAGTTTACACTTATTCCTTAAGTAGTTTTTAATACCCCTTAGATATATCGAAAGTAATAAAAAAGTCTTACAATTTGACTTTAAAAAATCAACCTTAAGTTAAAGGACATCCAAAGTGGTGTGAAAATGTAAAATACAGGTTTAAGGGGCACCTGGGTGGCTCAGTTGGTTAAGCGACTGCCTTCGGCTCAGGTCATGATCCTGGAGTCCCGGGATCGAATCCCGCATCGGGCTCCCTGCTCGGCAGGGAGTCTGCTTCTCCCTCTGACCTTCCTCCCTCTCATGCTCTCTGTCTCTCATTCTCTCTCTCTCAAATAAATAAATAAAATCTTAAAAAAAAATAAAATACAGGTTTAAGTGTCTCAGAGGCACTCAAATTAGAAGTTGACTTTTAAAATGCCTGATTAGATATATTGGATAGTAAGGTAACTGTTCTTAACTTTTTTTTTTCTTTTTATATCCTTTTCTCATCTGAGTTGACGTTTCATTTTAGTAGAGTATACAGTTTATTTGAGAGATAATGGCTGATGGGGAGGGATATTTCCTGCAACTTAGTGGCTACAGAGGAGTAAAGCCCCCTGGGAGTCTATCAACTTTTACTGCTATTAGTTAGTAAATGAACAGTTGGTTTCTATGCCTACTCCAAGTAAAGTATTTCATTGCTTTAAAAGGCATTAAGATTCAAACAGAATCTTTAAAGAATACTCTCTCAGTACTTTCCTTAAATTTACGATGCACCCTGGTTTTATTTCCTGAGCAGCCAGCATACCTTTAGCATGAGGGCTTCTCCTTTGTGGTACCTTAAAATTAATTTTCTTAGTTAAGATATAATTGACAAAATTGTAGATATTTAAGTTTGCAATGTGATGATTTCATATTCATATATATTGTGAAATGATTACCTTTGGTGTGTGCTAATAGTAGGAAGGAAAATTTTACTACTTTACTTTTCAACAATATGTAACAAAAATAAAGAATTATTAATAATTGGAGAAACCGAACAAATCAAACCACTATTCTCTCTGTTCAGGAACACTTTCTCAAGAATGAATATCTAATTCTGATTTTAAAAAGTACATTTTTAGTGTTTCTCACTGTGAAACAATATTTTTAACTGTGGTAACCATTCCATATATTTTATCACAGTTGAGCACAGGCTGTCCTTGGCAATTCTTCACAGTTAATCTGCTGCATTCCCACAGGTGTTTTTCTCTCTTTCTTTTGATCTTTTTTTCTCTTTTGATCTTTTGATGACTATAGGCCACACTGTATTTACAAATCCATGAAAGTGTATATACCATACATAGTGTTCATATTTGCAGATCAGACGTGGTAAAGACTGTAGCAGGCGATGTTTTCTATATTCGATTATTGTTCATATTGTTTAAATCATTAGAGGACTCAATCAAGGGAGAAGCAATTGACTATCAGAGAAGCAATAGGCAGTCTTTGAAGATTCTGGGGCTAGTGAGTTACTACAGCAGCCAAGGGCTAGCCCCATGCGGTATTGTGACCCCAGTCCATGACATCTGAGTCCCAGTTAAGCCATGGTTGCGGTACAAGCTCTGCTCCCTGTTTCTTAACCCACCCACTACCACCACCACCACCACCATACCCACTAGTTAAGACTGGTTTTGTCAAGTCAGATGTTACAAGAGGAAAGCAGGTCAGAGAATACCCACTGATCTACTGGTGTCTGGGAAGGGACTGTCAGGTAGAACTGGTATTACATTGTCAGATCCCATCTGAATTGAGTACAAAATTTAGTCCATCTACTGCATAAATATGTACGTATTATATATATACTTTGTGTATGTCTTCAAATAAGTAACAGGTGAAATCATCAGGAAAACAAAGTGATTATATATCATATTACAGATATTTTTTACATGCTAATTAGAAAACAGACACTCCCTCTAAAATGTTGTTAAGACATGTTTTGGGGTTTGTTTGTTTGTTTCCCCTAGTTAAGTTTACCGCATCTCACAAATTGCAAGCACAATCTCCTTTCCTGTTTATGTGTGGTCACCACATGCCTTTCTGGTTGTTACGAGAAGTCAGCTTGCTTGTGATTACATGCTTAAACTTTTTACCTGATATACCAAAAGAACATCATGTATTGCTTTGAAGCATCTATTTTCCTACTCTTACAATAAGACTGTGGTAAGACTGCTTTTAGATCTCAGGATTCTGACTCAGAGTAACATTTTACGTTCTTCTGCAACTTTAGTTTTCATGATCTGGACTAGAAATATTTTGTTATATTTTATGTATTTATTTTCTAAAGTCTGATATGTGAATCTTCTACATACACCATCCAACTCCTATGAGGTCTTAGAGTATTTACCTACATTTTTGCCATTTATGAACATTCTTTCATTTTTTTTCTACTCTTTCTACCTCTCCTCGTTTACAGATTCTGCTCCTTATTAGACTCTGAACTCCCTACAGTTAGAGATTGTAGTCTCTTTCCCCTCAAAAAAACCTACAGTTCAGGGGTGCTGTGTGTTGGTTACGCATCCAACTCTTGGTTTCCACTCAGGTCGTGATCTTAGAGTTGTGAGATAGAGCCCTGCATCAGGCTTAGTGCTCAGTGTGTGGTCTGCTTGGGATTCTCTTTCTCTTTCTCTCTCTCCCCTCCTCCTGCTTATGCTCGCTCTCTCTCTCTCAAATGAAAAATAAATAAATAAATAAATAAATAAATAAATAAATAAATAAATAAATCTTAAAAAATTCCTACAGTTCACTTAGCGTGAGCATAGTGACAGGCTCGAAGTTAGCATTAGAAAAGTATTTAATGAATAAAAGAACATTATATTAAATCTGCATTGCCATCTGTACAGTCCTTAAGTAAAGACTTTTAGAACTGTATTGCTTTTTATTGACCATTTCCATTTCTGACCACTGCCAGCCCAGTTCTGTAATGTGAATGAAAATTTAATTTTATATAAAATATAAAGTTTCAAGTACTAAACTGGTTTAGTCCATAAGTTTCAAACGCTCTAAAATGGAAATGCTGTGCCAAAACTGTCATGTTCAATTTTAGAGTGGTAACAGTAGATGGGAATTATATGCATCTTGGCAATCCCTCTGCCAATTCAACCAATTCTTTTCCTATAGTTTCTCTTTGGCCACATAAATTTTTGCTCTAAAGTCTTTAAATATTTTTTGCTGCCTACTAAGTAATGTTAAACACCAATATCTTCCCACTTTTTCAACTACTGCACTTCATTTAATGGTTGAGTGGCTGAATCCAGATATTTTACAGATAGTCCAGATTTATGTCTTTGACTTCTGCCTCACCTACAATTGCCAGTGCATTAGTCAGAGATAGGTTAAGTTCTTGCAAAACGGGGGTTCTGACTCAACATGCCTGAATTAAAATAGAATTTTATTTCCCAACCATGTAATGGTTGAAGTGAGCTTGACGAAATGAGTTGTCCAGGTCTGAACTTTCAGGGTTATTCTCTCAGTGTTTTCTATCATCAGTTGTCATTTCCTACCCAGCAGGAAGGATTGAAGAGAAAGTCTAGGATATGCAGCTTACCCTAGAAGTTATCTGGAAGTTGTCACACATGACTTGTGTGTGTATTTCACAGACCTGAACTCAGTGACATGGCTACACCTAGCTAATAGGGAGGCTGTGGAATGTCATCTCTAATGGGAAAGGATTAACAGTAAAAGAAGGAAAGCAAAGCCAGGTACCAGGAGGAAAATATTGGTAACAACTATGTCTGTTTCATCCATCTAAGTGTCTCTTGAAATTATTCCCTGTGCCCATGGATAGGAATTTTTGTCAATTCCCATTAATTGTTTGCCTTGCCTTCTGTCTTGTTCCCTCCCTAATATCAGATTACCCCTCTCTCCTCTCTTCAGAGTAGAACTGGAGCATCCAGTATCTAAGGTTCTGGATGTAGGAGCTTGAGGGAATAGTAGTTTGCTAATATCTAAGAGGAAATGTTGGAGGTCAGATCAAAGAAGAACATCCACATAGATTTTTAAGGAGAGCCTTCCTCTGATGACAAGTCCTATTTTTCTAGTGAAATCATTTAGCATTATCTTCTGTGAAAACATTTTTTTTTTTAAGTTATGGATCTTTGGTCAGAGGTCCAGATAGGTAATGTGATTGGTGGGAAGTAATTAGAATTTATTTGCTGTTGGGTGGCTCAATTGATTAAGCGCCAGCCTTCAGCTCAGGTCATGATCCCAGGGTCCTGGGATCAAGTCCCACATCAGGCACCCTGCTCAACAGGTAGTCTGCTTCTCCCTCTCCCTCTCACCCCCCTGCTCTTTCTCTCTCTGTCTCTCTTTCTTTCTGTCAAATAAATAAATAAAATCTTAAAAAAAAAAGAATCTACTTGTTGTTCCCCTTAGTTGAAAGAAAATACTCTCTGTATTTGCTGTATTGCTTTTTATTGACCATTTCTATACAAGGTTATATTTCCTCTAATGCAGAAAAAAAAAAAAGGCAAGTATGATTAAATGCAAAGTACCTTTCCCTAGAATAGTACTAGAAATGATGCCATTGCTGGATTCATGTAGCTTTTAGTCCTGGAAGCAAAGAAAATAATCTCTTTAGCATTAGTATCTCTGGGAGAGTTACAAGATGGTGCACAAAGTAAGATTTGCCAGAAGTGCCATAGAAGCTTTATGCTTCTGAGTTTGTTTCTTGACAGAAGAGATGGTTGAGCTCCTTGCCTGGGTCATAAGCAGAGATGGTGAATTGCATTATTTTGTTAAGGTTTTTTTTTTTTCTTTTTAATAAGAGATCCTTGATACTTCCTCATACTTGCAAAATGAAAACTTTAGTATTCATTTTTCTTTCATGTATATATTCATGGCATTCACAAGTGATTACAAAATTTTTGCTTAATATTTTGCTCACATTTAGAATATCTTATAAGTAAATTAATAATAATAATAATATAGCATACAAATATACATGGTAGAAAGGTAAAGAGTCTTTATAAAACCATTTTGCCTTTGTAGTCATGTAATTTCTTCCAAAAGATGATGCTTTCCTCAACATTCTTCCATTGGAAATCACCTGGCTTTTGATATTCTACTCACAAGCTGCTTCCTCTATCAAGGAAATAATGACCTTTGCCAAAAATATTGTTTCCCACTTCTGAACATTTATAGCTGATTCGTCTATTCAGAATCTAGAGATTATGGCCTAATACACATTTTTATTTCCTCCTTTGGAAATAGCACCGTGATAATTCATTGGTCCATTTAATAGTTTTAAAAGTAATCACAAATAAAAAAAAAATCTTTAGAATCTGAGTGAGGTAGACTCTTTTTTTTATGTGTAGTTTGTGTGCTTTGGATACTTTTAATCAGTATTATTCTTATTGTAAAATAAGGATAATTCAGTAAAATTCAATATTATGTTTTCATGACTGCTTCATTAGAAACAACATTATTGATTTTAAAGTTATACTGTTTAAATATGCAAAAGAAAATATTAAGTACCTTGACATTACAGAAATCTGTAATTTTATTATTTTGTTAGGTTCTATTATTTGATAGTTTGATTTACTAATGACTTAAATTTAGTATATATATATATTTTCTACACATAATCAAATAACAAGTAACAAATATGTAAGTCTTTTTTTCCCCTCCATATCCTTCTTTTAAGCTCTTTATATTAATTTAGGAATTAACTGTATGCTAATGTGTTTATTTTCAGTTGTTTGTTTTGGGATATTGTCAATAAAATAATACCATATCTTTATCTGTGTTTTCTGAACATACAAGGTAAAATAAACTACATTTAAACTTGGCTGGATTATTTTTTATAATGGATATCCTCTGTCTTGTTTTATTTTTGAAAACTAACCATCTGTGTTAATTGTGTTGAAATAAAAAATCTTTAATTATGTAATAATTAAATTTATATGATATCTATATCTACCTCTGTGTGTATCACATATATTCATATGTATATATATTCATATTCACATATATATATATATATCTCAACTAAAATGTCAAAATAATATAAATGGGAAAAAAGATGCCAGGGAAACTAAAGGCTCATATTTATAAAAACAAATGCAACTTTATTGTACACTTTAATTGGAAAGAATTAGAATATTTTATTTCATGAATAGCTGTTACTCTAATCAAATGGCTTTTAAAATAGTTTAAATTAATACATTTTTATACTTTATTTGAATAAGGTACTCTTAAAGTTCTACTCATAAATAGAGGGAGTGATAATGGTAAAAATGTACTCATTCAAAATATCAAGAGAGGCAAATATTTGAAATAAAATACATATGAAAATATAATATTAAGTAACGACAGATTATTCCTTGTGTAGATATTAATAATAGTCTAATAATAACAAGCAGTTTCACAGAGTTTATCTAATGCCCATAGTATTACAAGTTTTTTATGTATTAATTAGTAACAATCCTGTAAGGAAGGCCCAATTATTATCTCAGTATGTAGGCAAGGAAACTGGGGCCCAGAGTTAGACAGGTGGTATCAGCAGGATTCTCTCTAGTACTGGCATTTTGGCTCCACTATCTTGTCCTTACACACTGCATTATAATAATACTATATTATACTGTACTATGCTATACTATACTAAATACTGTTTTTGGGGTATCTAATATATGCCAGACACTTTAAATATATTATCCCATTTAGTATAATCTTTAAGAAGTATTTTAGTTTTAATTGTAGTAAAAAAGACATAATGTAACATTTACCATATCTGTTTTTAAGTACACAATTCAGTAGTGTTTAAGTATATTCACACCATTGTGTAACCAATGTCCAGGACTTTTTCATCTTGCAAAACTGAAACACTATCCATTAAACGACAACGTCCCATTTTCCCCTCTCCCAGCCTCTGGCAATTACCATTTTATTTTCTGTTTCTATTAATTTGACTACTTTAGGTATCTCATATAAGTGGAATCATACAGTAATTGTCCTTTTGTGACTGGTTTATTTCACTTAGCATAATACTCTCAAAGTTCATCCATGTTGTTGCAAACGGCAGGATTTTCTTCCTTTTTATGGCTGAATAATATTCTGTTGTGTGTCTAGACCACATTTCTTTATTCTTTCATCTATTGATGGTCACTTGGATTGCTTCCACATCTTGGCTATCATGAAAAAGGCTGCTATGAGCATGGGGGTCTACATATCTCCTCAAGATTCTGCTTTCAATTTTTTGGATATATGCTCAGAATTGGGATTGTAGGATCATATGGTAATTCTCAAATTTTTATAAGAACTGCCCATTTTTCAATTGAGTTTTTTTTAGTATAATCTTTTAAGAACATAAAAGTAGACATTATTAATCTACTTTTATAAATGGGATAGTTTAGTTTCAATAAACTTAATTAATCTGACCAAGATTAGTGAGATTTGAACCTACTTTCTCTAGTTCTGAGGATCATGTTTGTCTGTTTGTTTATTCTTATTTATTAACAGCTGGGCACTTCGAATGAGTCATTACAAACAACTCAAACTGTTTCTCCCTCCTTTGAAATGTTATATTTGGTTCTTTTAAATGGTCACAATAACTGTCTTTATTTTCATTTCTCTAGACCATTACATTGATAACGATTTGGAATTTTTATTAGTTATTGAAGGAGACTCACGTATACAAGATGACAATGATTTCACTATAATTTGATAATTGTATCTTGAAGCTACAATAGAAGACTTCTAGTAGTCTGCCTTTCATTAGTTTTAGAATAAGTCATATTAGTGAATAAAAATCCAGTAGTTGCATTGCACAGTATTGTTCAAAGAATATTTTTTATCTTGGGGCCCCTGGGTGGCTCAGTCGTTAAGCGTCTGCCTTCGGCTCAGGTCATGATCTCAGGGTCCTGGGATTGAGTCCCACATCGGGCTCCCTGCTCCGCAGGAAGCCTGCTTCTCCCTCTCCCACTCTCCTAGTTTGTGTTCCCTCTCCTGCTGTGTCTCTCTTTGTCTAATAAATAAATAAAATCTTAAAAAAAAGAATAATTTTTATCCCTATAGGCATACTACATATGACAGTTGCACACAGTTGGCATTTTTATTAGTGATTTTTTTGATATCACAATGAAATTCTGAATATCTTAGGTGGCAGGAGTGGCTGTTAAGAGGACTACTAATTATTCGTACAAGGGGTGTTACTTGGCTTAGAAGTACTATAGCATCTTTGGAAACTGTTAAGCGTCATTGTGCCTAACTTCCACCCCCTACAGTTGTGAATTTATTTTCAAAGTAGATAAAAACAGACAAGGAGAAAAGAATTATTTCTTACAATTAAATACCAGGAATTCACACATTATTATCAAACATAAACAAATGTAATCAGTGTTGAATTGGTGCTGAGGCGGCCTACCAATTTCTGTCCATAGTAGATCACTCATTTTTCTGTGTGTTCCATGTTGAATATCAAAGACTGTTGTAATTCTATTGACTTAAAAGGAAATGAAATTGCATCATAACATCATAACATCGTGTTTCTAACTTTTAAAATTATTTTGTTGTTTACATATATTCTGGAGACTTTTCCTTCTAGAACTTCATTAAAATTATTAAGTATGAATTATTTCATTGAAAGTGGATTCTCTGTTTTTAGAGTTTTGTAGCAGGATTAATTAGCTGCCAGACTGAAGAAAATATGGAGTGAACAAAATTCAGTGATTTCTGTGTTTTGCACTGATTGAAGTCAAGTAATAATGAGCTTATTTGATGCTAGATTTTATACTAAATATTTATATGAAATAAGTGGTTCTATGAAATATTCTCTGATAAAAAATGAAAATAAATTTATATGGTCAATATTGGAACATGTTGAGTGTTCCAGATAATTCTGTAGGTTTTTTATTCTTAGCATAAGGAAAGGCCCATTATTTAGCAGGATGGAAAGAAGGAGAGGCACTAAAAATGCAACAACTTAATCTAATTGTGTCTCCAAATATATAAAACATTACAGGGCATTATCTTCCAGAATACACTAAAATGCTTAGTAGCTAGAGGTCCTAAATATAGTAATTTGATAGTCCCTTCATCACAGCTCTCTTTTACTTTTCTATCATCAGGCTACTTTGTGACTTTCAAAATATTTACATAGGGTACTCTAGGCAAGATACTCTGAAATATGAGCTTGCTAATTGCTTTGGCACATGGTATTAGCATCTGCTGAAGAACTAGTTTTAGAATATCAGGAGAATATTTATAGGCCTTTCATGGCATACAGTATAGTATGAAATTATAGGCAACCTTCTAGCCTTCCAGTAAGACTGTCTAAGGTGCCCTTGGCAACATCTGACACTCTCCATAAATGTCCCTGAGGCAGTCAGATTCATCTAAAATGAACATTCCTGGAGGCAAAACTTTTCTAGAACATTGTACCAATAAACATTAGGCTAGCATTACCTAAGCAAATTTTCTTTGACATGAAATACAGTTTCTTGGAGTTGAGATGTTATGTACTTTATGGTTTTAAAGAACTGTTCTACTTACTGAAACTGAATTGAGGCACACTTCACACTGGTAACTGAGGAAGTGCTTATTTGGAAGCTGTGGAATTTGAAAGTAACCTTAGGCAAAGTAATGTTTTTACATGGATCAACACATTTCAGTATATTATTCCCAGACTTCCTTGTTGATTAAACATGCCAACTTTGCTCACTAACGTTATTGTCATTTAAAGTTATTTGTTTCAGAATCAAAAGGTGTTTTGTTTTTGTTTTGTTTATTTCACACATTTTCCAGTAAATTTTTTTGTTTTTTAAACATGGGAAAATTGCCAATGGAAAATGACATGTTTAATTCAAGTAACAAATTAGTAGTCAAGATAGGGGAAAATACCCTGCGGCATTTTGGGGGAATAAGAAATATTTGACAAAGAATTTAATTTTCAGTGTATGCCATGGATCAAGGTTTGAATATCATTGGAAACCACGGCAGTTTATAGGTCAGTGAATGAGAGCTGGAAATCTAATTTCGGAACTGCTTTGTTTTCTCTGAATAGCAGAGAGCCACCTGGCTTTTGCTGCCCAGAGTCCTGTGTTTATTCTTAGAGTGAGTGTCCCTTTATGGGTGCTGTTTGCTCTGACGTGTGGATTTGGAAGAGCACTAAAGGAAGCTTGCCATCAGTGTCAAAGGTGACAAAAGTTCCTCTGGAGCTACTCTTGGTACCCCTGGTACCAAGGTAAGAATTAGAATAAAACATCAAACAACGTCTAAGGCAAAATTAATATCCATGGGGACCTGGGACAGTTATTTTGCTGTTCACACACCATCATTTTTTAGTTAAAAGCAATTTGCCGACTTCTAACTGGTCTACCTGTATGTCCTTGAATGTCTTTCAAGTTTCCTGTCACCTTGGACTCCAAAAATAAGTTTTTGTGAATAGTCCTTGTAAGTAGTAGGTAGTTTTAGGATTGGATAGTCTTAGGTATAATTAAATCACGTTTGTTTTTAATTCTTCTACTTGAAGAAGTAATTTAATTTTTACTTTTTTGTTGTTGAACTAGATTGTGATGTTTCTGATTTGTATTTGTCATTGAACAAAAACCCTTCTTTATTGTATTTTGTGAGTTTAACTTTTTTTTTTAACTTGAATGAAACTATAAATTTAAATAACTTTCTTCTAGATGGCATGATAAGAATTCCACAATTTAATTTTTACAGTGACATAGCAATATTGGTATCACATAAAACTATCCAATATGAAAACATCTAAGATTGATTTTTAAAATGGACATAAATTATATGTTCATTACTAACTTTCTTTCTTTAGTAGATACTGGCTAAATCACATAGAAACCAAAATAAGCTGTGTAAAGAACATATGATGATAGAATTATGTGTGTTATACAGATTTGAAGTAGCATATTTTCCAAGTTTTTGTATTTTAATATATTATAATTTTTAAAAGATTTTATTTATTTATTTGTGAGAGACAGAGATAGCAACAGAGATAGCCAGAGAGAGCACAAGCAGGGAGGAGAGGGAGAAGCAGGCTCCCCGCTGAGCAGGGAGCCCGATGTCCCAGGGGGGCTGGATCCCAGGACGCTTAAGCGCTGAAGGCAGACGCTTAACCAACTGAGCCACCCAGGCACCACAAAATATTATATTTTTTAACTGAAATAACTTTGTACATAAAATTGACCAGCTATTTAAAGAGATTCAGATTCTTTTTAACAGACCTTTTTTTTCTTTTTGGAGTTCAAATGCATTAATAAAAGGCAAAAAAATAACACCGTAAATTCCATTTCACGTTTAACAAATAGAATGTTTTTTAAATAAAACCTTTGGGATAATGGGATATTTGGAATAAGGTAATAATTAGACTAAAGCAATTTGTATATGTATATTTATTTTGGTCTAGAAATTTATTTCTATGCTCTGATGTTTTTTATATTTATTTTAGAACTCCCTGTAGTACTGTTGTTTGATATTAAGGTTTAATTCTACAACATAATTAATAAAGTGTTTCTACAATTATTAAACCAACATTTTTCTGAAGCTAGTCCTCTGGGCCAAAAATCCTTAATCATCGGGGAGTAAAGAAACTCAGAATTTGAGGACAGCCATGACCATTTTCCCAGAAAATGTCCTGATACCAGATACATGCAAATTTGCATACAATGTAGAAGTCACTCATGATTCTCTGCTGTGATTATTTATAACATAGATATGGGTGAGTTGTGCAACAGAGTCATTTCTATAGAATTTATGACAATCTTTTTTTTTTTAAGATTTTATTTATTTATTTGAGAGAGAGAGAATGAGAGACAGAGAGCATGAGAGGGAAGAGGGCAGAGGGAGAAGCAGACCCCCTGCTGAGCAGGGAGCCTGATGCGGGACTCGATCCCGGGACTCCAGGATCATGACCTGAGCCGAAGGCAGTCGCTTAACCAACTGAGCCACCCAGGCGCCCCGAATTTATGACAATCTTAACTTGAAGCTGTGCAAAGATTTTTTTTTTATGCTCTTGGGATTACAGGAAATGTTTTATTGAAGGTATCTTGGTGTTTCCCTCCCAACTGTTCCCAATCAAATCATGTGTAAGTCCTGTCAAGGTCTTCTCTGCAGTACTTTTCAAATCCACAAATTCATTCAAACTCACTCTTCCTTGGCTCAAATCATTAGCTCTCATTTAGGCTAGACTTGTATAGGACTTTCATGTTTTCAGGCTTTTCCTTGACTGTAGCATTTAAAGCTTCATTGACAAATGAATTTCCCCACATTATAGCTCTGATTTTTTTGCTCCTATGTTCAAAAACTTCCATTCATCCTTTCATTTATTACAGAGTAGGACTGCATGTAACTGCAACTATAAATTGTCCTGTAAAAATTTGTGAATAGAATTACCCTCTGTGAGATAAACTGTGGAATTTCTACATAATGGATCCCTTCATACATTTGTATAGTCATCTTAGAGGGAGAGGATGTGAGTCCTAAGTCTGTTAGAGTTATTGTAAGCCGTTTGAATATCATAAAACACACTTGGAGGAAGCTTGTTCATCAGGAGTCTAAAATCAGATAGAGAAAAACAATTCATGTAGGCAAGCTTTGGCCGTGCTCAGGAGAGAGAGACAACAGTCACTTTAAAGTCGGTCTAATGTTCTGTAACATTTGGATGACAAAAAAAATCCTGTCTTTGATTCCATGCTCACCTAGCAAACTTCTGATTTTAATGTAGCCCAGCCTCAGGGAGAGAATGTACCAGTCACGCTGACACGTGTTTTCTGCTGACAGAACCAGGTTTCTGAGGTGTCAGGGCTGAAGGCCAGATCCTGGATGGTGTTAAATTCATCAAGGTAATATCACAGTGTGAGGTCTTTGGGAGGTAGCTGGGATCTTCCTGGTAACAGACAGGTCTTGCCAGGAGCTTTCTATTTAAATGTCAGTACCAGATAAAATCCAAAAAAAATTTCCTATTCTCAAGTCCAAAAGCCCTTCATGTCCTGCCTCTGAACCATATCTACTTTCTCATCCTTATTTTTTCTTTCATGCACTTTTCACACTGGTCGAATTGAGTTATCATCTGTCTTCCTGCTACACATTCTGCTTTTTGTGTGGCTTTCTCAGGAGCTGTGCATCTGGAATGGAAGTCCTTTGCCTGATTATTTATCTTTCCTAATATTTCTCATTTTTCATGGCCCATTTTATATTCTCTTTTATCCTAATCTCTTCTGTGATTTCCACAGTCAAATGTAATCTTTCTCTTCCCTAAACTCCTGGAACACCTTGAGGGGCAATTGTTAGCAGTGGAAAGAGTCATGCGTCCTAAGAGACCTATGCCTTGCACTCCAGGAGTGTAGAAGGAATACTCATAAAACAAATTAATATGTGGGTGAGTGAATGAGGATGTCACTGGCTCTCTTCAGATCTACTATAGGAATTAATATAGAAATCAAAACCCAGGTTAATGCTATTAGTTGATATCACAACATTTTACCTTTTTTCCTACAGTTTTTTTTTTTTTTAATATGTCACTATGGATCCTGTGTTCAATTCCAATTTTGAGACAGTCTTTCTTAAATATCTGATTTTTATATTTAAGCTTTCATTTATTTTACAAGAACAATGTTGATTTTTACCACCAATTTTGAACTACAGTTTAAAAAAAAGAAGAAAAAGAGTATTAACGAGGATTTGCCATGTCATATGTGACACATTTTTGCTCTTCTAAGCAGCCAACTCCTGATCTATAATTACTATGAAAATGTCAACAGTAGGCTGCTGGATTTTTGCCATAAGTTGTCACAGAAATTAGCCACCTCACAGCAAGCTTTCAAGGCTAGGAAAAGGAGTTTCCCCTGTTTTTGTGTAAACTCAAACTTTCTAAAAATGAGAGTCCTAAGGAAAGATTAGTAAACTGCCCTTAAGACCCAAATGATTGATTCACTCACTGTGTGTAATATTATATAAAAGGAAATATATAGAGATTTCTTTACTCTGGAAGAACATCTGTTGAAAGGAAACTTCTTAACCTGATTTTATAATAAAAATACAATGTTAAGAACAATTATTTGGAAAACACCTGTTGAAAAGATACAAATGCTCTGAGATATATACTATGTAGCCTGATATTTTATTTTGTGAATTAAGAACATAACATTTTTTAGTACCTCAAATGAAATTTAAATTACTATTTCTCACATAAACCTCTCCTCCTTTTTACTTGTAATCTTAAAATGTTTGTGATATGCATTCAATTTAGGAGAATCTAAAATACCAATGAAAGATTTTTAATCTGTAACATAAAGTTACTTGAGAAAGATAAAGAAAATAACTATGGTTTGTGGATATTTTATATTTTAAACTATGTAAAAACAGTAATGACAACAGGGTGCCTGGGTGTCTCAGTAGGTTAAGTGTCTGCCTTCAGTTCAGGTCATGATCCCAGGGTCCTGGAGCCTGCTTCTCCCTCTGTCTCTCTCTCTCTCTCATGAATAAATAAATAAAATCTTAAAAAAAGAAACAGTAATGACAACAAATATGAGGCAAAAACCAAGAATTATAGTCACTTTGTATTGAGTGGTTTTACTGTTATGCTTTGCTATTTTCTTAAAGTCGTTTCTAAATTTATATCTTGGAAGATACCTCGAACCAACTATCAAGGAAGCAGTATGTATACCCTAAAATTGAAAACAGAAATGAGGCCTTTGGACATAATTTGAAATCAAGTCGTGCTCTAATTCCCAGAATATTACCATTGCATGTTATAGTGTAGTAGTATAGGATTAAAGTGTTTTGATTGTTATTGTAATAAAAATTCATAGTATTTGAATCATGCAGTCTTGCTGGCAGTGCAATAGATGAACTAATGCATGTGATGGAATGTCATCTTGAAGTGTATAATTTTTATAGTGACAGTTTGTTGTTTGTTAACATTATGATAGTTTATATTTAGTGCTCTTTGGTAGAATTTTTAAAGATTCAAGGATTAAATGCTTTATTTCTTATGATTTTAGATCTGAGGTTTGTAATACAAGGTAGTTGAATTTAGTTATATTGAAACCATAATGTTGTGATTTATAATTGTTTGTTCACAACCTTGGGAGTTCTTCCTGCTGAAATTCAAAACTGGCCCTGCACTGGCAGGGCAAGGAGATACTTAAGAAAAAGGCAGCCTACTCCAATTTGTGGGTGGCAGGTTTAATAGGCAAGGGACTGACTTATGAGGCTTGTCGCGGGTGCCCCAAGACAAGTAGATTTTTCTGTATCTGTCTGTCAGCATCTGAAAAGCTGATTTTATAGCAACAGGAAGTAGAATGGTGGTGGCCAGCAGCTGGGGCCGGGGAAATGGGGTGGTGTAGGTCAAAGGATACAAACTTTCAGTTCTAAGAAGAATGAGTTCTGAGGATCTAAGGTACAGCATGATGCCTATAGTTAATAACATGGTATTGTTTACTTAAAAGTTGCTGAGACTAGATCTTAAGCATTCTCACAAGAACACGTTAACTACGTGGATGGATATGTTAATTATCCTGATCTTGGTAATCATCCCACAATGTATATGTATATCAAATCATAGTGTTGTGCACTTTAAATATATACAATTATATTTGTCAATTTTCTCCAATTACTCTTTAATAAGGTTTAAAAGAAAAGGGAGGGGAAAACGTTTCTATAGATGCCTTCACTGGGTTCAGTGGTGTACACGGTGCAGAGGGTCTCAACAGCACATTACTCTCTCAAGGCTGCATCCTTGAATGGGCTCCTAGTGTGGGAATAGTTGATAGAATGTACATTCTAAGAACGGGGAGGAGGGAAAGAACTTTTGATGTCCTGGTCCAGCTCTTGGTTCAATCAGTGGTCATGTCCTTTCAATGACCTCCTCCAACAAATTGACACTGAAATTGATCATAGGGGAAAGGAGATTTCTATTTTCTTCATTGTATTTAAATGAATAGTTCTGGCAATAGTATTTATGTTTCAAACTAGAGCTCCAGTTTCTTATTTAGCATTAAACAGCAGCTGATACTAGTGGGAAAAAAACAGGACATAGAACAAAAAAAAGTTCTTGTTAAATATTTAAGTTTTCTACATTTTTTGAAGAGTTACTTTTATAATATCACTTAGAACATGTGTTTAGAACATATGTATTTTTAAAGTTACCACTAATGCTGTTAAATGACGTGCAGAAAATAGAGTAAATACTTAAAAATATCTTCATATAGACTGCAGAAAAGATTTAAGAATGATTTCAACGTTTGAATACATTATTGTACATCTATAATATGGCAATATCATAGTAATTTCAAATGCAATTCAACAAAATTGTGTTACATAAAAATAATCAAATTCTAATCAGAAAAGAAGCAAATGAAAAAGTTTGCAATCTAACTACTGTTCAGGAAAAAAGAAATAAAAGAAGATTAGGTACCATTTTGTAGGTATCAGACATGATGGCAAAATAATAGAAAAGGGAACATTTTAGTTAGGTACGATTTTATTTTCTTGTATGAAAATACTGAAAAACTTCTCCTTTTCCCATATGCCCTTAAACTTGATTAAATAAAGTCATGATATGTAAGGTTAAAGGTAGTTGTTTATTACTATTGTTATATTGTTAATAGATGCAGCCATATAATTAATGGTTGCAATAGCTATAAATGAACTGGCTGTTTATTTTTAATTAGAGCTTTTTTGGAATTTTACAGGAAATAAATTTACCTGTAAAATTGTAAAATAACCTCGTTATGACTCAATGTCACACAGAATGACATCCGTCTTTGCACAAACATAGGACGAAATTACACGTGTAAAAAGCTCATTTTATGCCAAGAGTAAAAATTAGAAATAAGAATTCTCACGTATTAGTGGCTGAGTTTATTTCAAAAAGCTACAGAAGAAGGACAGAGCTATTTCCCTAGCATGGAACTGAGAGCCACAGGAGCCAATTTGCCATTTACTATGTTATCACTGAGCATAAACTGATACTATGCCATCTATGAAAAACCTAAATGATTCAAGGACATGCTGCTGAGAGCACTAAAATTACTATGAATTAACACCTGGAGGTTACATGTAGGTTATACTTCAGCATTTTCATTTACAGGCGGGGGTAATGGCCAAACCAAACATTTTAAGGTAGTTCTTAAATTCATTCTAAGACAGTTTGTAAATTCGTAATACTTGTATTTGTTTTGTATTTTGTCACATGTCTTGAAAAAAAAAGTTACTGCAATTTTTAAAAATACCTTGACATTATGACACAATTTCTAGGACCTTAGATTATAAGATTTCTAGTGGCATTATATAAACATTGAAAAAATTGTGTTGTATCAATTTGAAATGATTGTACATGGATTTTGGATTGAATAAGGTTATTGTTATGTACAATAATCTGCCTGAAGAAATGCGACCCTTGGTTGTTGATTCTCTGTTCAACATCAAATGGTTTACTCATACCCATGTAACTTTCACTCTTACCGAAGCAAAGGAATAGAAGAAAACATAATTTAAGTTAAAATCATTAAAATTTTTCTTGGATCCAGATCTTCATCAGTAGTTGAAAGGTAAAGGAATAAATCTTTTTAAAAAAGTCAAATAAAGAACAGCAAATAAGAAGTACTCTATTTTGGGCGCCTGGGTGGCTCAGTCATTAAGCGTCTGCCTTCGGCTCAGGTCATGATCCCGGAGTACCAGGATAGAGCCCCGCATCGGGCTCCCCGCTCTGTGGGAAGCCTGCTTCTCTTTCCCCCCCGCCCCCCCCACTTGTGTTCCCTCTCTCGCTGTGTCTCTCTCTGTCAAATAAATAAATAAAATCTTAAAAAAAAAAAAAGAAGTACTCTATTTAGTAAATTCTAACTATGAACATTTCTAACTTTTAGAAAGACAATCCTGAAACTAAAATGAATTTTTAAATAGGTGTGTAGGTTAATATAGCAATGTTTTTTTTTGTTTCATTTTGTTTCAAAAAACTGTTATCAAATAAATAGAAAGGTAGGAACAATCCTAATATGATTTAAAGAGACTATTCAATCTATCTTAACTGTATACAAAGCTGGTTTAATTAAGTGTACTAAGTTGCCTGTTAAGATTTATAGTTAAGGGGCGCCTGGGTGGCTCAGTCATTAAGCATCTGCCTTCGGCTCAGGTCATGATCCTAGAGTCCTGGGATCAAGCCCTGCATTGGGCTCACTGCTCAGTGGGAAGCCTGCTTCTCGCTCTCCCACTCCCCCTACTTGTGTTCCCTCTCTCACTGTGTCTCTCTCTGTCAAATAAATAAATAAAATCTTAAAAAAAAAGATTTATAGTTAAACCCCCATTCATTAATTGTCCATTAAGAGACCATTCAAATAAGTATAAAAATACAGTATATATACTTGGTCTTTGACATAATCTAAGATAATATTAGCAATTGGCTCATTAGATTACATGGACAAATATTTGCATTTTATTTGAAGAAAGATAATTTGAAATTAGCTATCTCATCTAGGGAAAACAGAGTTGTTCTCCTTTGCTCAGATCATTATCTATTTTAAGTGAAGAAATAATCAACATCAGAAAGTGTAGTGTCTCCCTTACTAGAGGGGTTAGGCATGAAAACGGGCATGATTCCGAGGGGCTTCTTGGACTACATATAATACTATATTTGTGTGTGTGTGTGTGTGTGTAGCCAAGTTTATAAAAATGAGAAATAATTTATAAGAAAAAGTAGAGTTTATTTTGTGCTATTTTCTGAAATACTGATGAAACATGAATGAGTTTATTCAGAGATTCCTAGATTCTATTATTCAGAGATTCTTATGGATATCTGTTTCTGAAACAGATATGTTTCTTCTTATGCACCTGTTTCTGAAAGTTCTTCTTAAGTTCTGTATTAACATCTTAGGACAATCAAAGCCTGATGTTATTGATCTGATTGATTGCTGGTCCGAATACATTCAACCAAAGTCAAGCTAGAAAATGCTTCAATACACCGTAAGAGCAAGGACCTTATTATAGTCCATAAACATAGTGGAGATGTCATTTATTTAGTTCAATACAACATAATCTTGCTGTTGAGTATTGTCAGGTTAAATCTAGCTGCTGTAATGCATGTATTATAGGATTACTGTCATTTTGCAGCCAGACTCCCTGAGACTGAACCCTGACTTTACCACTTATTGATAGATTAGTTTGAACTTTGAATCTGCCACTTACCACTAAGTGACGCAGGGCAAATTATCTTCTGTCCACATTTTCTGGCTCTGTAAAAAGGGGATGATATTAACCTACTGCATGCTGTTGTATTGGAAGGTTATATATTGATACATAGAAGTTCTTAGTTCACATTGGCATGTGCTAAGTACATGATACATGTTAATTATAATTACTTCTATTGTCAACAATACCTTGTTATTTAAGTTTATAATTTAAGTTGAACTCTTAAGAAAAATTACTCACTGTTCAACAGCTGAACTTACATTTAGAGTAAGCATTTTGTCTAAAATATGTATGATTTGGAATTTTCCAACAAATCACAGGCATCTATTCAATAACACAAATTTTATCAGATATTAAGAGCAAAAATATGTATAAATTAAAAGCATTTTGCACTTACCTACATGCCCTAGAGAAAATCACTAACATTTGTAAGACTCAGCTAGCTAGAAAATGAGAACAATATTTTGTCTTTCAGGAAATCAGAGGATTATTATAAATATCAAATGATCAAATGCACATGTAAACCTTTGGAAAATAATAAATTGCTAAAGCATGGTATCATTTCTAAGACAAACAATCTTCTTCCATTTATAAATTTGTCTCTCTTTCCTAAATATACACATTTACTTTTCAATATTTGTAAAATTTATAATAATCATTGAGACTAAAAATAAATCAAAAGAATGAGGAAAAGACTGCTTTGTTTTTAAATAATTATGCATGCCATTTTTAGCCCTCCACCCTAGTCATGTCGTCTCCTCCCTGAAGAATCTTTGGAATAGTTGAAGAGATTGACATGTTGAAGAATGATTAGAATGTATTGTGACAATGGAAGTAAGATAAGCACATGCAAATTACATCTGTAGAAGTAGGTGATTCAATAAAGCCCTCACAGAGTCCATGACACCTAATCTGGGTTTTGATGGATTAATAGAGTTTGCCATTTGGACAAGTGGAAGAAAGCATAAGGAACAGGGACCTGCATACACAAAGCTATGGAGGTATGAAAAGGCACAGCATGTGTCATAACTGCAAGAAATTAAGTATGGCATAAATGAAGAGTGAATGATAGGGAATCATGGGAGATGAAACAAAAGTATTAGGACTAGACTTAAAGGTATTTCTAAAAGCTGCTAAACATCTTGTCCTTTATAGACAATGGAGGGTTCCTACAATTACCACTTAGCAGTGGCTGCTTGACTGATTTTTATGGGTGTCCAAAGGGTCAGAGTAAGACCTTTGCAGATCTTAATCCCTGAATGGCCTCCTTTATTTCCCCATATGCAATTAAAAATAAAAATGAGAGTGTGGAATTAGGTATAAGGAATTTCAGTGAAGTTCTGCCTCCCCCCATGATATCTGCTTTGATTTAATTATTTCAGAAAAATTAAAAATGCAAAATTTTTAATTTTAAAAATTTTTAAAATTTTTTAATTTTTTTAAAATTTTTATTGTGTTGATACCTCTAGTTTCCTAGGGTTCTAAGTGCATGCTTTATCTCAGGTAATAAATTATTAGTCTTTCATGTAATGGCTTGTGAATGCATTCACATCTTATAATCTGCCTACTTAGTGAGAATGAAGACTGGTGTAATTTTGTATCCTAAACTGGGCAATAAGAAATCTCTAAAAAAAAGGGAAAAAAAGGGAATATTTTGAACATAAGGACATAGACTTGAAAGTTTTCCTTCTAGCCTCCAAGCACAGAAAACACAATTTAATTGCCACATTATATCAGATTGCAAACTTATAAATGTTTGCATTAAGTTTCTTCGAAATAACATTTTTCTTTAAAATTCATATGCCTTTTGAGTTCCATTCTGGTACAAATGACAAACACTACCCATGCATCAAAACTCAGATTAAGTATCATAAATCAATCACTATTTCAATTTAAAAATAATATTTTCAAATACCTATTGCTTGGAAAATGAATGTGTTGGGAGTTTAGAGAGAAACCACTACTTTTCCAGTGACAATGAGCATCCTACAGAATGTCACCCAATACATGGACTTCCATCTGGTGAGCACAATGTTAACCAAAGCTAATTTCACTTTCTCCTTATTGAAACTAAATTGTTGATGAACTTCTGGTTTCAGTTGTAGCTGTAAGAGTTGTTTCACAGCAAATGAGAGAGAATAATCTGAATCTAACACTTCTGTTCTTATGCTGTTATTGGTATGTTAAAATGTCAAAGAGGAAATTTAGTTGCTAGTGATTCATATGCAGAATACAAATGAATATTAACGAGTGTATATCATTTTTAAAAATTGTAATGTATAGGCTGTTGTGTTTAATGTTTCAAGCTTTTAATACATCTGCCTTGTTAGGATACTGCTTTAGATTCTTATTACTTGTAACTGCTATAGGAAAGAAATTTTCCTGGCAAAATAGCAATAAAATAATCACTATTCGTTTTAATAGGTAAAGTTATGTTAAATTTATATAAATATTTTATCATATTTTCAAGAAAATCTAAATCGTCATTTGACTTACAAGCATGAAGTAATAAATATATTTTTCCATTTCCAAAAATGTGCTTAGTTCAAAAAGGTATAAGAAGAAAAAAATTTATATAGATTCCAGGTAAATTTGGAAAATAAAGTTCAGAATTTGGAAATAAAGTTCAAAAGTAACATATTACTTTGGGCAAATATCTTAAATTCTGGTAGGACTCAGAGGTAACCTGTCTGACTCTGAAGCCCAAGATCTTAGTCACTGTTCTCTACTGACTTCCTGAAATAGGTTGAATTTCCTGAAAAGTAAATGACTTGAGTCTCTAACCATTTGGAACGAAATAATAGCTCCAAAATAAAATACCTACATTTCGTATTATTCCTGCTCATAGAAAGGAACAACTATAAATATAACAGCAAACTACAAATAATTGAAAAAAAAATGTTACCTCTGTTGCTATAACATTTTAATTTCACTTAACATTCAATAATCTCTATGAAATTGCCCCTCACCATTTTTTTTCCCCCTACTGTGTGTTAGGCAATGGTGATTCAAAGACAAATATTTAAGAGCTCTGCCTTCTTTCTTCTTTTTGGTCTAGAAATGTCTCATTGTGGAGGTTCCTGTGGTGTATTAGGAAATGAGAATGTGTTTATCTGGTGCTTAAGGATTGAAGTATGGGGTAGCATTTAAGTTAGAGGGAGCAGCTGAATAAGAGCATAAAAACTCCAGGAAAGTTCAGAAGGTCATTTACAAATCAGGCGTCCTATGCTTCATATTAAGATGTGTTTGCATTCCTTCATCATAAATTAAATGAAAGCAGCATGGCTCAAATTTTACTGGTTAGGAGATGCAATCTAGAACTTAACTTTTATTATGTAGTAAAATATGAGTGATCCCAAACTGATAAATATATATTAACTTACTGAAATAGATTTACATTTATATTAGCCATTGTTCAAAAATGTCTAAAATGCTTCACAATATTTAAAATGACATATTAAAATAAATATTTTTAATAGGGCTATAGTGGGTTTGTGGGTGATAACTGAGTAATTTTGCTCATTGATTTTTATATTATGCTCATCACTAATTAAAGTATTTAAAGGTTCGTATAAAAAATCACATGCAACCAAATACCTACCACATAGTATAATAATTGAAAGATAATTATTATTCTTTTATTTTCTTATATTAGTTATAGATTTCTTTATTAGAAAGCAAACCAATAGTGTATTAATATATACTTTATTGCATTCATATCCTTTTAAAATACATTCATAACACTATCACTCCAAAAGGGCTAGTACTTAAAAATTCATTTACTTCTATGATCAGGTCTTGATTTCTTTTGTCAAAGTAATAGTACCAGTTTACTGTGAAAGATCATAAGCAAATAATAGTGTATATCTAAGTAGTAAATCAAATCAATCAAGATTGTTGGCTGTGTATTTTCAGAAAATTTTATTTCAGAAAATAAAAATAACTTGAAGACAAAACCCATGGAATATTTTTGAATTGATAGCTGACCCCTTGGTTATTTTATTTTGGTAATTTTCAGCCACACAACTAGCTCATTAGACTAAAAACCTACCAAGAAGTCAAGCACAGGAATAGAACAAAATATATTGTAACTTTAAAAAGAAGAGAACGTTGTTAATATAAATGTTTGAGTTTTAAAATTGAATTTGATTATGTTGAATTGATGCAATATTCCTTTTAATCAAATAAGATCCCACATTTCCCTTGAAATATATTTGATTATTTACTATTTTTTTAAGAGAGAGAGAGAGAGAAAAAAAAATTATGTGATAGGGGAGGGGCAGAGGGTGAGGGAGGGAAAGAATCTTAAGCAGTCTCCATACCCAGCACAGAGCCCAACTCGGGACTTGCTCTCATGACCCTGAGATCATGACCTGAACAGAAATCAAGAGTTGGATGCTTAATTGAGCCACCCAGACGCCCCTTCACTGAAATATTTCTTTTTCCTCAAATCTTATTAGTTAACCAAAGCAAACATCTACTTTTGTTGAGGAAAGTGACATGTTCCATTCCCCTTGATGAACTTTTTGAACACAATCATTTTATCTTTTTATGTTGTGTTTATATATTTTCAATCAACTGTTACCTAGTAGAAATAATTTAATTTTGTTTGCAGAAACAAATACCTTTTTTTCTGAATGATTTATGTATTCAACTTGTATGTGGAACATATATAAACATATTTTAAAATACTTTTTAGAATTATAGGTACATAATGTAAACTTCCAACAGGTAGGAAGCTTAAATAAGTAGAAAAATAAAAACATTTTCTAAAGTATTTAAAATAACTAAAGCTGAAAAAAAAGTGCCATTTTTTTTCCTTTTTTTTTCTCTTTAAAAACTGTTTTCATTAGGATCAGGCTAAGGTGCAAAAAAAAAAAAAAAAAGAAAAGAAAAGAAACCCAGGGGCACCTGGGTAGCACAGTCGGTTAAGTGACCAGCTCTTGTTGGCTCAGGTCATGGAATTGAGCCTCGTGTAGGGCTCCAGGCACATAGTCTGCTTGAGATTATCTCTCTCTCTTCTTCCCTCCCCCTGCACTCTCTCTCTCAAAATAAATATATCTTTGAAAAAAAGACATCCGAAAGAACAGTGATTTTAAACAGAAGATTATTTCTCTCACACAGTCAACCAAGGACAGTCATGGTACCTGCACACTGAAGAACAAACTCTTCTTTCCTTCTTCCTTCTTTTCTCAGGGAAACCTTTCCATAAATATCCAAGCAGATTTCCCTTAGGTTTCAGTGACCAATATGGGGTCACAAATTTTTGCCATGGTTGCAGGGTCTATTAGTTTTGTCACTTATCTAACTAATGTTTAATTAGTATTTCACCTTGATTGTGAAATGTGCTCTCCCAGAAAAGAAGATATTTGGCAAAGTCTGCGTGAATGACGTCCAAGAGTATTTATCACCATTAGGTTACACAATTAAAAGAAAAATGAAATGTTTACTTATTTATTTTAAAAACATTTCTCTAGAAAGCTCATCTGGCAGTTAATTAAAAAATGGAAGTGTTTTGCTTCTTTGATGTTGGATTTCTAATAAATACAAATTCTTTGTAGCTTTATATTATTGTAGTAGTGCTTTTGCTAAATGTTATTAATAACTAACGGTATATAGTTTCCACATATAATAATAAAAAAATGCAAATAATCTGTAATACCTGAAAAAATGTCTCTCTTATGAAATCACTATTTAATTTGATCAAATATTCTATAACTTATTCACATTAAAATAATAATATATTTTGCTTTTTACATTCAAGGATATAATTTTAATTTTCTTCTTTGTGCTTTTTCCTATAATTTCTAAATTTTCTATAATACATTATCTTTAAACATATAATTTGCATTTTGTGTAAAAATACATATTATTCAACTTATAAAAGCATTTAAAAAACAGGTAAGAATATAATTAGTGGTTATTCTTTGGGTGATGATGTTATGAGTAATTTCTTTTTTACTCTCTTCGCTTTTTCAAATTTTCTAAAATTAAAAATTATCTTTATTATAATTAGATTGCACTGATTTTTGAAAATAATGCAAATCAATTTAAAATGGTGCTGGAACAATTGGACGTCCATATACAAAACTATGAACTCAGCCTTCACATCATATTTTATACAAAAATTAGCTCAAAACGGATCACAAACCCAAATGTAAACATAGAACTAGAAAACTTTTAAAAGAAGACATAGGAGAAAGTCTTTCTCATCTATATTTTTTGTTTAATTAGATATACATTGATAGTAATTTTGATATAACAAAACTATTATTTTGCAAATTTTATAGAGAAAAAGAGCAAATATAAGAAACTTAAAAATCTCAAATGAAATGTTGAAGGGAGAGAAAAAAAATCGTAATATTAAAAAACTTTCAAATACACGCCAAATGGCTTGGTATTTCTCTTCAGCTATACCTTAATATTGCTGCCTCTGGTTTTGAACTAAGAATGTTTGAATAAGAAACACACAAAAAAAGGCAATCTCCCTAGTTTTATTCATTAAATGCTTGTGAGACTGTTTCAGGAAGAGTTCTTTCATCAAAACTGTAAAAAGACATTATTTCATAGGCAGGAGGGAAACATGCATATCCCTACCTTTCACAGTTGATATTGACAGTATGCTCCCCCCACCCGCCCCCATGGAGGCTTGAGTATTTTTTTAAAGAAAAAAAGTCATACACGTAAAATGATTTTTCATTTCTTAGAATCTCACATTCTAAATTTTTAGAAGAGTAGCAATAATGTTTCACAAAGGTTTACCCAAGGTCTATTAATTTCAACTATTAATCTTTTCGTGTGCAGTGCTTTTGAACCTTAGCTACATAATGAAATCACCTAGAGAACTTACAAAACACTGTAGTCTGTGTCACATCCCCAGAGATTCCAATTAATTATTCTAGTAAATGACCTAGGAGTTACAATTCTTAGGAACTCCCCCAGTTATTCTAACATGAAGCCAAGGTCGAGAATTATTGTTACAACACCTGTTTTTTGACAGTATGCTTTTTAAGCCAAGTATAAAAAATAGAAGAGAGTGTTACAAAAATGGATCTCATTGCAAATAATGAAAATTAGACTATTTGAACTGGTTTGTGGCATAAATGGTAGGATTCATGCGGTATCTCCAAATGTCCCAATGCATTGGTGGGAAAAAACCTCCGGTATATGTGCTTTTTTTTTTTTTTTGTAATAGAAAATGTCATGTTTATTTAAAATACGAAGCATTAACTACAACCACTGACATCAGTAACAAAAATTCCTTGTTAAAAACAAGTGAACTAAAAACCTTCCAAAATTGCATTTGATTCTTGAAAGTCTATTTTTAGTGAATACCAGCATGGCACTTCATTCACATCAAATAAAAGTCCGATAACATTTCTAACTGCCCACAAAACATGGACCCTTCCCCCAGGAATTCAATCTTATCACAACGTGTTTCGAAGAGCTCACTGGGAAGATTTATTTTATTTTATTTTATTTTATTTTATTTTATTTTATTTTACTTTATTTTATTTTATTTTTCAGTATAGTCAACACACAATGTTACATTCGTTTCAGGTGTACAGCTTAGTGATTTGACAATTTTATGCATTAAGCTATGTTCACCACAAGTGTGACTACCGTGTCTCTGCCCTGTCACATCGCTATTACAATATCATTGACTGTATTACTTACTCTATGCTTTTCATCCCTGTGACTAACTCATTCCATAATTGGAAGCCTGCATCTCCTTTTCCCCTTCACTCATTTTGTCCAACCCCACCCTCCTTCCCTCTGGCAAATATCAGTTTGTTCTCTGTATTTATAGGTCTGATTCTGCTCTTCATTTGTTTATTCATTTATTTGTTTGTTTGTTTAGATTCCACTTATGAGTGGTATCATGGTATTTGTCTTTCTCTGACTGACTTATTTCACTTAGCATAATACCCTCTAGGTTCATCCATATTGTCTCAAATGGCACAATCTCATCCTTTCTTATGGTTGCCTAATACTTCCTTATCCTTATCCATTCGTCTATTGATGGACATTTAGGTTGTTTTCATATCTTGGCTATTGTAAATAATGCTGTAGTAAACATAGGGGTACCTATATCTTTTCAAATTAGTATTTGTGTTTCTGTGGGTAAATACCCAATAGTAGAATTATTGGGTCATATGGTATATTTATTTTTAATTCTTAGAGGAACCTCCATGCTGTTCTCCACAGTAGTTCTACCAAGTTACATTCTGACCAACAGGGCACAAGGGTTCCTTTTTTCCCACATCCTTGCCAACATTTGTCATTTTTATTTTAGCCATTCTGACTGGTGTAAGGTAATATTTTATTGCACATGAAAAGATGCTCAACCTCACCAATCATCAGGGAAATGCAAATCAAAACCACAGTGAGATATCAAGTGTGCTTTTATGTTATCTGCTAACTAATTAACATGGTCACTTTCGCAAATCTGACTATATTTTATGTGCTTTGGATAAAGTGTCATGTATACAATATTTTTTTTCTTTCTCATATTTACATATCTATATCTTATATCCATCTACATCCATATCTATATATATCTATTGGTTAAAACTATACCAAAATGATAACATGATTCTATTCATATCGCTTTAGTCAGAATGCTATTTGATTAGCATACATAATGGATTGCAGTTGTTTTATAACTGCAATTGGAACACAATTTGATGAAAATTACTTGTCTTAAGTGCACAGGCAGGATATGGCATCTAGGAAGAAAGTTTAAGACTTAATGCAATAATACTTGAGTTTTTGGATGAGGGCAACAAGTGAGTTCTCTAATAATGGTTATGAAATTATAAAATAACATTTACTCCCCCATGATTTAATAATTTATATTTATTTTTGAAGGCAAAATATATTGAATTGACCAAAAGATCGATAAATTCTGGCCTATACACTAAATAAAGTTCACAAATTTGAACAAAGGTGAAGAAAAGTAATTATATTCTCATGAGTCTATGATAACGATATAGGGAATTGAGAAATTGTGCTAAAGAAGTCATACTTAAATCATATCATTAATTGCATTTATTCTGGAAATGTCTGCAGGTACAACTCTAAACTTTTTTAGTCGAGATCATTAAAAGATATTCTAGTTTAAATGTCATTTTACCATATTGCTAAGTTTGAGTATGTCACATAACTACCTGGTAAAATGTTTGGTTTTAATTTCCAAAATGGGTGAAATAACGCTGCATTGGTCGTCATTGTCGGAGAAAAAAAAAATAACTGAATTCCTCTTCTGTTATAATTCAGAAAATGTGCTTTTAATATGAATATTATGCAAGAATACATTTCCATATTCCATTCATTACATACATTTATACAAATATGCCTACTAATTAGATAATATTACTCTTGTAAAACCAGGCAAGCATTCGTTTATTTCCAGTAATAGTTTTGGATTTCAAGTTAAGAAGTACATCAGATTCATTAAGGAAAATATGAGAGGTTTTGTGATCAGTTTTCATATTTATTTTTTTCTCAACTCTCATTTATTTTGTAGACTTTCTGGATGCAGATTGTTTACTATACATTGCTCTTTTAAATGACCAAGAAAGATAGTATCATCTTCATACAAAATGACTTTTAATCCATTAAAATGCTGTAACACAGTATAGTCATTATATTCATCGTACTATTAGAAAAGAGAATTAGAAAAGAGTTTTGATTTTTCAGATCTTTTATGTTCTTACTTAATTCTTAAAATGCATTTTTATTTTCCCTCTCTTGGGCTTCTTTTTATACCTTTCTCTTCCAAGAACTTGCATTCTCTCTCCTTTTCCTCTCTCTCCTTGCTTTTCTCTCCATAGTGCCACCAAGGAGAAATTGCCAGTATCCCAAGGAGGAAGTTTTATTCAGCTCAATTGTCTCAAAGTTTGATAAGAAGCTTTAATAAACTGTGCAGCAAAGTTAAAATTAAGTTGTTTCATTATCGCTGGTGTGTCTGTGCAGAGCCACCGTAGGGTGGCTTTCGCAGAAGGACTGTTTTGGATGAAGTACCGTACAGTGTACTCTGAAATAGGATCCATTTGATATCTTGTCAATTAAAAGTTCCAGGTACTTTTACTCTTAAAAAATCAATATTGTTATGTTTCATATGAAGTGACTTATAACTCAACAGAACTTCCAACTTGTTTTCTCTATTTCCAAGGTTAGAAATTCAAAATTGCTGTTGTGGGATCCTGGGTGGTGCTGAAATCAGCAACTCTAGAAGGCAGCTTGCATCATTTGACCTTCTCTGCTTTGTAGGATCTGCTCATTATCTGATGACTTTATTATTCATAGCTGTTATTGGTTGTAATATTATATGTGTGTTATTACAGTAAAAATGCTTAAGTATAAAATCTATGAAAAAGATATTTGTGGGGAATACTCTGCGGTGTATCTAGTGACAGACTCCATTGCCTTTTCAGTTTAGCATCCCCTGCTGTATTTTGCAGTTTGTAATTTCAGCCTGTGGTTTTAGTTGTTAATGAGATTGAATATGGCATCCTTAAACAACATAAAGAGCATATTTCATAGTTGCATTGTACCTGTTTCAGTAAAATTGACTAGATTCATTCTTCGTACTATTCCTATGTGTTTAGGCAAGGAGGAGATAACATTGTATTTCTTTGAATACGTAGAAATTTCTAAGCGGATCATCTTTTTTTTTTTTTTTAAAGATTTTATTTATTTATTTGAGACAGAGAGAATGAGAGAGAGAGAGCACATGAGAGGGGGGAAGGGTCAGAGGGAGAAGCAGGCTCCCTGCCGAGCAAGGAGCCTGATGCGGGACTCGATCCCGGGACTCCAGGATCATGACCTGAGCCGAAAGCAGTCGCTTAACCAACTGAGCCACCCAGGCGCCCCCGGATCATCTATTTTAAGCAGGATTTCAATCCATCATGTAGATGAATCCCCTTTTACTTCCTCCTTTGCATCCTGAATTTTCAGACAGGCAGTGATTATTGGAAAAGCTTCATTGTATTTAACTAATGTACAAATGAACAAATACCATGTATTGGTATTGATTTTGCCTTCTGAAGAACTATAGAAATATACTTCCTTGGCCATATAATAATCACACAAATATATGAAGGCATTTATTATATCTTCTTTTTTCCAAGACAAACATTTACTCTTAAAGATATACCTTCCATACATTGTATATTATGCATGGTCTTTTTTTTTTTTGGCATTTTTAGTAGTTATGCAGTTATTGTTATCCTTTGTAAAATTTCTCTATAGAGAGAATATTTCTTTTTAAAGCAAAGCTATACAAATACTCAGGGTTTAGAATAGAATATATAGTAAGTATAGAAAAGCACAGAGAAGAAAAAATATTGCCTATGATTTCATCATCCTGTGATAACCATGATTATTTGTATTGACACTTAAAGTTATCATTTTTAAAAATTTCATACAGGGACGCCTGGGTGGCTCAATCGGTTAAGTGTCTGCCTTCGGCTCAGGTCATGATCCCGGGGTCCTGGGATCAAGCCCCGCATCAGGCTCCCTGCTAAGCAGAAGCCTGCTTCTCCCTCTCCCTCTGCAGCTCCCCCTGCTTGTGCTCTCTCTCTCTCTGTCAAATAAATAAATAAAATCTTAAAAAAAAAAAATACATACTATAATTGGTTGGGTTCCCAGGAAGCAGACTCAGATATTTGAAAGTGGGAAGTTTATTGGGTAGTGTTTTTAGTAACATCACCTGTCAGGGATGAAGGAAGCACGGCTGGGCGGAGAGGGAAGCTGACCTGGAATGAACTTGCAACAGAAGCCTCAGTCAATAGTTTGAGGAACTGTGGAACTAAATGGCCCTTAAGGATTAAGCCACATGAGGCAAGGGGTGGCTCTAGGGATGGGATGTAACAGCCAGTTAGGCAGCTGCCTTGCATGGAAAGCAGCGTCTGCAGAGGGACTGACCTGCGGCCATCTTCAGCTAACACCTCGCAGCTGGGTAATCAGGGCCTGTGTCCTGAAGAGGCACGTAGGCAGCCGCACCAACTACACGTGCCCACAAAAATATTTAGCATTTTGAGGATCATAATTCATACTTTTCTTTGAAATTTTGTAAACCTAAAAATGGTTTCTGTGATCGTATGTCTTTACAATTTCAGGCCACAGTAGATCTCATGC
Source organism: Neomonachus schauinslandi (assembly GCF_002201575.2). Lineage (NCBI taxonomy): Eukaryota > Metazoa > Chordata > Mammalia > Carnivora > Phocidae > Neomonachus > Neomonachus schauinslandi. Next base: position 61,216,134 of record NC_058404.1, read on the forward strand.
TGCCCTCGTATAACTTGAATGCATTTTGAGCTTTTATGATCTGTGTTTCTGAAGATTCTGTACAAGTAATGATTATTTCATGTATTCAAAAATCTACCTAAGGGCAACACAATACGAATTATGAGATCTTCTCCATAAAAAGTGAAGGATGTTTTTAGCTACTACCTAATATGTTTTTCTGGGCCTTCTTAAATTAAGACGCAAGTTTTAGGGCTATATTTGATAATCCTGATTAAATAGGATTGAAATCTATTACTTTTGATCCAACTTACTACATTAGAGTCATTAATTGATTGAGTTCAATTTTGTAAGCTAAGTATGTGGCTGTCCAAAGTCTGTACTTGAATGGGCTGCAATCTTGGCTGTGAGATTTAAAGTGTGGTTCTTGGAGATTGAGCTGGGCAAAGGTAGGGTCAGTCAATGAGATGCAAGGCATGGACCCATAAGAGATCGAAAAGAAGGCCCAGTTTATTTATTTCTGATTTATAGAGAAAAATACAAATAAAAACAATCACAAAAAATACCATCTTCCTTAATTATTGGCTTTATTATGTAAATATTATATGCAAGGTCCTAATAGTAGATATATTCTGCCATTGTATCAACTAAATGCAAATTTTGGTACTTCTGCATCTATTTGGAAATTTGGTCATCTTAGAGATGGGTGTGAACTGATTTGCTTAGAAACATTCATGAATGTTCACTTTTTTAAGAAGCTGTAAGGTGCAACGAGGTGTGAGTTTATTGTTTTCTCCAGAAACTTTTGAGACCTCTTCTATAACCAAATTACCAGACAGGACTATCACTTAGCAGGGTCCCAAGCCATTTCAGGGACTCTAGTTTGGTTTTGGGGATTTTGACAGGGATTGCCACAGAAATATATTTTTTTGTTATGTTTTTTAATGCTAAGTAATGAGGAGTTCAAATTGCATTAATAAAGACCCAGTGGATCTCATCTTAGCCCCATTTTGATATTCTTATTTTCAAGAACAAAATATATTTTTCTGGCTAGTTGGCTATAAATATTCATGATCTGATTCCAGTTATATTAGAGGGAATTTGGAAAAGCCATGCACATAGATTTTCAAAAATGTATAATGTAAAATAAAATAAGCAAAACACAAATGACTATAAGACATATTCTTTATTGAGACAGCCTGTATCAGCAACTTAGTGAAAGAGTTGCCAAGAGCCCTGCAAAGCCATTCAAAGATCTTCCTGCTGGCTGAGAAAGCCAGGTGTTGCATTAGACTCCGGACTTCCGCAGTTTGCATCAGCCCTTTGTGGATGGTAATGGGAGAGCAATGTTTGTTTTAAGGATCAGGATGCTTCTTTGCAAAGGCCCTAAATGGGGGCTCACCTCATTTAGCATGCTTATATCTCAAGCATATCATTGAAACATAACATATAATTAGGTGAACTTCGGAATGGAAATAGTCAATTTGTGAATGAAAACTTATGTTCATCCTCTTTCTTAATTATTTTACTTCTATATAAATGACTTATAAAAATGTATTGCCACTTTGGTTTGTTGCTTTTTTTTTTTCTGATTACAAGCAATTAAGACATTAGAGTACAACCTTCAAATGATTTTAAAGAGATTTAACTTTCAAGTGTTTATATAGAAATATAAAATTAATGAACTATAGATTTCTCACACGTGAATTCCCCAAAATTATTTTTCACTTTCTTTGTAAGTTCACTTACGAGTAGTAGTGGAAGATTTTGCGTATCATAAATTAAGGTATGTAACTTTAAATTACATTGTAAATTTTAAAACCGTTAGGTCTGTTTTGCCTTTAGTATCATTTTTAACAGCCCTGAGTATATTCCTAGATCTGTGATGTTGAAATCAATGAATTTATAAAGATGGACACAATTCTGCCCTTCAGATAGATTTGTAACTTAATTCTACCCTTCTTAATGGTAAATTGGCAGTATGCATGAAAGCCTTAAAAAAATGTGTCTAACATTTCATCCTAAGGTTCAAGGTTCCAGATTGGATAAATTATTATGGTTGTACAGTGAGCTTACCCAACTGTAGCAGACATACCTTAAGGTAACCGCTAATGAGTCACACCCTTGTATAATCCCCTCTCCGTGAGTACAGGTGGACACTGATGTGCTCTGGCTAATAATATTTGGAAAAGATGGTAGAATGTCACTCCTGTGAGTAGGGTACATTTTGTGGCAACAGTGATTAGTCACTCTTGTGATTACCTTACATCATATGAGACTCCATCTTAGCTGACTGTAGGGGGAACTTTACCCACCTTGAGGAAGTAAGATGCCAGGTTGTGAGAGGGCCTCTGAGTATCACTGCAGATCATGCCGACAGCCAGTGAATAAGCAATGACTTCCCCAGTCCTACAATAGCAAGGAACTGAATTCTGCCAGCCACCATTTAAGCTTGGAAGAGGATCCTGAACACCAGAAAGGATGCAGCTGGCTGATACCATGATCAGAGTGTTTTGAAACCCTGACTTGAGGACCCAACTAAACTGTGCCCAGACTTCTAACACGTGGATACTATAGGATTAATGTTTATTGTTTTAACCTGCTAAGCTTGTGGGTAATGTATTATACAGTAATAGATAACTAATATACCAAAGAAATTAATTATAGCAGTTTTATACAGTTCAAAAAGAAAAGAAACAAAACACAAGAACTGAAAAAATAATAGCATATACTCTAGTATCTATCCATATATTAGAGTGCTCAGCTATTAAAGAAATGATATTGTAGTTTGGTATATTTTTAATTGATTAAAAAGAGGCTGCAAACAGTATGACAATTTTTTTCTTAGGCAAAAATAGTAGATACACATACATTAAAAATGATAGAGTATGCAGTAATGTGGAGAATAGGTTTAGGGTCATTTAAAATTCCATTTAGCTTATGAATATTTTTATTTTTATTTATTTTTTTAAAAGATTTTACTTATTTATTTGTCAGAGAGACAAAGAGAACACAAGCAGGGGGAGTGGCAGGCAGAGGCAGAGGCAGAAGCAGGCTTCCTGCTTGGGGAAGAATGATGCGATGCGGGGCTTGATCCCAGGACCCTGGGATCATGACCTGACTGAAGGCAGACACTTAACCAACTGAGCCACCCAGGAACCTCTAGCTTATGAATATTTTAAACATTTATATAATAATAAGATTGCCATTTGGATAAATTCTTGGGAATGGGTTTACTGGATCATATGGTAAGTATATTATTAACTATGTAAGAAACTGGCTAACCATTTCCAGAGCAGCTTTGGTATGTTATGCTTTAATTTTCACCTAGTTCAAAATATTTTTTTCTACTTTCCCTTCTGATTTTCTTTTTAAATCATGTGTAAATGGAACATGCACAATTAGACATGCATTATTCATCTTTGAATATTTGGGGATATTTTCTATATGTCTTTCTGTTACTGATTTCTAATTTAATCTGTTTATGTTCAGAGAAAATATTTTGTATGATTTCAATTGTCTTAAAGTTATTGAAACACATTTTATAGGTCTAGGATATGGTATATCTTGCACTGGAAAACTAAATATATCTTGCTATTTTGGGGTGGAATTTTCTAATAATATGCTAAAGTGATTGATAGTGTTTCAGCCCATGACCCAGAGCAGTCTTTTTTCCGTGCCTCACCCTTGCATGGCAACCCAAATCTACCTTATATTTGTACAGTATCTAAGGTGAAATAAAGTGTGTTGCGTGGCCTTGCCTGCTAAGAGTCATCTGTGTCATCTCCATGTAGGAACCAAGGTGCAAGTAGGTTTCTTGTCCCTATATCGATGGCAAATGAGTTTTTCCTACTGTCAGTTTAAGGTGGGTAGGCTGGTTTCTTTCTCCCCTTCCAAAGACATCAGTTCTTAGTCTGGTGTCAGGTCAGGGACTGGTTGGAGGGAGTGGAATTCCCAGCCTTTCCTTCAGTAGGGGTCATCTCATGTCCTTGTTCAGAAAGAATATGATCTGACACAGAACCATGTTTCATAGTCCCTTCCAGCAGCAGAAAGCTCTTTCCTTGTATGAGCACAGGATATAGAGCATGGACAATCATTGTGGCAGTCCCCTAGTGGTAGTCAGTCCACACCTTGTAGTCATGCAGAATCTGGAGCTCACATGTGCTTCCCTGGGTGTTCTTCCTTCATCATCAAATTTTGTCGGCCTTTCATGAAGCATCAGTCAAGGGCTCTCTTAGGACTCCCTCTGCTCCCTCAGTCTCTTTTGTGTGCAGTCGGTGAGGTCCTGGGGAAAGAACTGGTGAGTAGATATGGAATCATCTTGTTTCTGGGACTCTTACTGATTTGAAACATGCTAATCTTCACTCAATCATTCAAAGTTTGTTAAAATTTATGTTGTCTTCTTTTTACCCACTTTTATGCTAGCTTCTGTTCTTTCCATGCTGTCAAAGGTAAAACTGACAAAGTATCTTGTCTTTCCTTGAAGAGGCTTATTATTATGGAATACAGTTCTCCTGGTTGCCTTACAATCTCAGAACTCTCTGATGGATTAAAGTGTTTGATTTTATAGATTATATGTCTTATTATTATGGCAGTGACAGTGTTCCCTTGTGGCTTTCTACATTCTAAGCTGTAGTGGAAATTTATCTCATTTGTCAAAGATTGTCTGATACAAGGAAAAATGGATCTGCCTCCTTTATTATGGCTGCAGAGTACTCCATCATTTGGATATACCATCAGTTCTTTAATCAGTGAAATGTTACTAGACGTTATAGGTGTTTTTCAGATCTTTCTTTTTTGTTATAAACAATGCTGTGATTAATTGTTTTATGCGTTCTTTAATACTTTTATTGAACAGTAAGATACTATGTACTATTGAACAGTAAGATACTATGTATTAATTTTTCATTTCATTTCATTTCAAATCTCTTGATTGTGAACTTCCATCTTTATATATATTATTCTAATCAATAAAAAGTACATCTCTTTTTATCAAATGATCAATCAAATGAAATGGGCATGAGTTTTATATAATGCTGCTTTGTGAACATTTCCATGAATCACTCTGATATATTAATTACTTACATGAATATCACAATACCATAATGAGAACATTACATTTAATTCCACTATATATTTCTGAGTAGTTTTATAGAGGATTGCTTGAATGAAAATAACAACCCTAACTAAATGATTATTTTATAAAACAAAGTCACTCTTTTTTTCTTTTGTAATTTTTTTTCTTTTTTTTTTTTAAGAATTTATTTATTTATTTAATTGACAGAGAGAGATAGCAAGAGAGGGAACACAAGCAGGGGGAGTGGGAAAGGGAGAAGCAAGTTTCCCGCCGAGCAGGGAGCCCAATGCGGGGCTCGATCCCAGGACCCTGGGATCATGACTTGAGACAAAGGCAGTCACTTAAGCAACTGAGCCACTCAGGCACCCCTAATTCTTTTTTTTTAAGATTTTATTTATTTATTTGAGAGAGAGAGGGAGAGAGAGCACGAAAGAACAAAAGCAAGGGGGAGGGGCGGAGAGAGGGAGAAACAGGCTCCTCACTGAGCAAGGAGCCCAATGCAGGGCTCCTTCCCAGGACCATGAGACCAAGACCTGAGCAGAAAGCTGATGCTTAACTGACTGAGCCACCCAGGCATCCCGACAAAATCTTGATTTATTTTCGTATCAGCTAAATTTCCTACCTAGCATCACCAGGAGATACAGACAGAGCCTTATATTAGAATTTAGGGTTATATATATATATTTAAAGATTTTATTTATTTATTTGAGAGAGAGAATGAGAGAGAGAGAGTGCACATGAGAGGGGGGAGGGTCAGAGGGAGAAGCAGGCTCCCTGCCGAGCAGGGAGCCTGATACAGGACTCAATCCTGGGACTCCAGGATCATGACCTGAGCCAAAGGCAGTCGCTTAACCAACTGAGCCACCTAGGCACCCTAGAATTTAGGGATATTCAACTACCAGTCCAGTTCCATTTCCTCACCTTTTCCTAACACAACTTCTTTTGTACCAAGAATCCTGTTTTCCTTAATTAAAAATGAAAGTTATCTGTAATTCTTGGAGAATTATTGAATGTTCTGAAAATCCCACATGGATAAATATTTTCATCCCTGTGGGAAGAACTGAGAAAACATTCCTTCCTTGGAAACTTTTTTTCCCAGGATTTATTTATTTATTTGAGAGAGAGAGAGAGAGCAGACACAGTGGGGGTGAAGGGCAGAGTGAGAAGGAGAGAATCTCAAGTGGACTCCCCGCTGAGCGTGGAGCCTGATTTGAAGCTCGATCTCAAGATCCTGAGATCATGACCTGAACTTAAATCAAGAGTCTGACGCTTAACTGACTGAGCCACGTATGTGCCCCTTCCTTAGAACCTTTTAAAAACATATTTAAAAAAACCCCAGCATCATAGATAGCCAAGTACACATGCACAACACTTAGGGGATACCCACTTGGCCAAATAGACCAACCAACTCAAATGTTATGAACAGTGGAGTGGAGGAGCAAGTGACTATATAGAAACTTTACTGAACTGTTTATTTGCATGATGAATATTCATTTTTATTGTTCTAAAACGTATGGAAATCCTGGAAAACCTTGGAATTACCTTAGCAAAAAAGCATAAATGTTCAATCTATACATATCTTGCTTAACTCTGTGCTGAGTTCCAGGTTTTAGTACAATTTGGAAATAAAACCTAATACACTTGAAACATTAATATGAAAATAATTTCAAGGACTATATATATGCATATATTTGTATTTATTACATATATATGTGTTAAATACATATGTATGTATTTAAATATTTGGGTCACAGGGACTAAGTTTAGGCTGGAATGGAAAGTAGACTACGAATAAGTGTGAATGCAAAAATGGAATATTTAAGGTGTTAGTTTATGGAAAACGTGAACACATTAGTTTCATGATTAGGGAAGTAATATCATGAGAAAAGCATTTAAGAAAGAGCAGTCTGAAAATCAATAGTTGCTGATAAAAAAGGAGCAAGAACAAAATGAGGGAGGCCATCTGGCAAATTGTTGTTGGGTAAAAATAAATCCTGGAACCTTAAAGTTTCTTTCTAGAAAGAAATGGCAAAACTTTGTGCCATTGAGTATGGAAGGTGAAACAGCAGTTGGAGCATGGTGTCCTAGATGAATGGTAAGGTCACCATTATAACTGAGGTGTCATTTCATGAATGTTTTAGGGGAATGAGATGATCTCTGCAACTCTGTGAACTGCATTTTTTTGTAACCTATTTTATAATTGTATATTTTATATCCTGCAACTGGAGTACTATCTTGAATGGAAATTTGTTTTAAATATGAACAACTATTAATGAAACATGAAAAATGTAAAGCTGGAATATCTATTTTAAACCTAAAATAAACATTTGAATTTTTTATATTTATATCTTATTTTTTTTAAAGATTTTATTTATTTATTTGACAGAGAGAGAGACAGCGAGAGAGAGAACACAAGCAGGGGGAGTGGGGGAGGGAGAAGCAGGCTCCCCGCGGAGCAGGGAGCCCGATGCAGGGCTTGATCCCAGGACTCTGGGATCATGACCTGAGCCGAAGGCAGACGCTTAACGACTGAGCCACCCAGGTGCCCCTATATCTTATTTTTGTTTTGCATTTATATTTTCATATGAACATAAGTTGAGTTGTAATATCCAGGTCTAAAATTTATAATTAATTGTTTCATGTGATTTTTATTTTATTGAAGGATGCTTATCTTAAAGAGAAGTTCTATATGCTATGGGAGTTTTCTAAATTATTCTCCCATATTTTTCCTTTTTCCAATATCAATATCATATATTTTTATATTTTTAAAGAACTATTGTAAGATAAATCTGAGCAAATGGGAGGAGTGTGGGGTATATGTTATTTTTGAGGATGTACATATGTAATTTGGAAATAGTAAAAATCATTTAGCTGTCCCTTTACTCTAATTAATACAGTAGTGTTGGTTAGTGTATATGCATCCAAATCTGGGAGAAAGGTGAGGGAAAGGAAAGATATGACATTTTCCTTTTTTAAAAATTTTTTTAAAGATTTATTTTTTAATTTATTTAGTTGAGAGAGGGAGGGAGTAAGGGAGAGAGCAGGAAGGGCAGGGGAGGCAGAGGGAGAAGCAGACTCCCTGCTGAGCAGGGAGCCCAATGGATGCAGAGCTCCATCCCAGGACTCTGGGATCATGACTTGAGCTGAAGGCAGATGTTTAACTGACTGAGCCACCCAGGCGCCCCAACATTTTCATTATTATTTGAAAAAGGATTTTATTTTAAAAAGTTAATGGATAAAAGCACTATTTTAAAATGATTGATTTTCCAAAAGCTGAACGCAGTATTAGTTAAATGTATTTAGATTTATCCTCAATCACCACTAAAAGTTTTTTCCGACACTAAGTGTTGTCAGGATCTAAATTCCAATTTGCCCCGAACAAGGGGCAGTTGTTACAATGGAGGACTGCCCCTTCCACACTACTGGTTTAAGCTGAAATATGGAGGGCCTCAATTTACCCTGGTTTTTCATGTCTTCTCTTATAGGTGCGACTTCACTGAATACAGTATTTTTTTAATCAGCCCAATTATTAGTAGGAGCAGGACCCACACAACAGATGGCATTTACACAGGGAATCTTGACTCATGGCCATGGCAGAGCTCTGAATAATTTAGAGTTGGTTCAGTGGTGGAAAAAGAGATGGGGAGGGAGGAAGGGCGGAGAAAGGGAACATGAATTAAGGGAGAGGGCTGGAGAGAAAGAGCCACGTTGTCACATGTCTGGGTCGAGGTGAGGCACCTGCTTCCAGGAGTATGAGTGCTCTTGGAAGCCTGGATGAGATGGCTGATTGATTTATCAAGTGTAGAGGATGTTACAGTAAAAAATGAATGTGTGATATACTTGTCAGCTGAGTTTAGCCAGTCTATTAATATTTAATTAAAAGTGTTTTCCATTCTTCCGCCAACATTTCATGTCCTGATGAAAGTCCAATGCCTTAAGAAGGTTCTTAAGATTGCTGTGCATTTCCAAGAACCTAACATTGTCATGACCACTGCTGCATTTTAGTCTCTGCTTTCTGCTGAATTCATTTAACATATTCACCTAGAGATAGAACCTAGACGTTTGATTTCTAAGGTGCCACAATGCATAAAGCAAACAAAATATCACTCACACACGGTTGGTGAATGTAGCGAACTTGTTGAAAATATGGAGGGTTTGTATAACACAGGTTCAAACAATTTAAAATTGAGTGTCAGACATCCCTGTTTTAAAAATAACTTCTATTTCCTTTTCTGCCGAACAAGTGTCCAGACTCAACTCTGTCCCTTCAACACCAGATTGCTATGTATTCCATATATAAAGGATGTTAACGATAGATTTTATTTTTTCCCTAGAAAAACTAAAATAACGAATTCTCTCAGCTTCCAAATGAAGAAAATTTTCAGGATTTTTTTCAAATCAGACTGTTCTCTTCCTAGGATGAAATCTGGTGACATCTGTTTTATCCCCCCCTCTTTTTTTTAGAATTGTGAATTGTGATATAATGGCTAAGAGAGTCAGTCAGCCTGGTGTATTATTCTGGTCTTGGTTTGGCAATGCTAATACTCCTTTGTCTAATCTGTAAAATGGAGATAATAGGAAAATCCGTTTTATAGGGTGGTTATGAGGCTTACATGAGTTAATTCTGGTAACATACCTACAGTGGTGTGTGTTTGGTGTGGATGCTCAGTAAAAATGACCTGTTCCTAAATCCTGAATGAATATAGTTTTGGCTGAATACTGAAGAATGTCAGTTATGATAGGAGGGAATGCTACACAGTGAGTTAGGAACATTTGAAACACAGATAACCGATGTTCATGCTGTTGGCCTTCTGACTTCTGTGAGTTGAAATATGCCACCTAAAACTGAATTGGCTATTTCCAGATTAAGTCTAGTGATATATTCTCTGTCAGACTAAAAGAATAGCTAATGTCCAGATATATGTATGATGATTCTTTCAAGAAAATAGGCATACGAGTGGAAGGGGATTAATTTCCAAATCCCTCCAAATTGAAGTCTCTCTTTAAGAGATATATATAAAGTGCACATAAAAAGGCTAATCTTTTTCAGTGTATATATATTTAACAAGAACAAATTAGAATTTAAGCAAATTACCTTCACAACCCTTTTGATTTATATCAACCATCTTGGTAACTCATGAACCATTTGGGCTGCAAATAAATGATCCTGGTATGATATTCAAAGAGGTTTTTCAATCAGTGTTTTATGACAAACTCTAATAAAAGTTTCTATGTCTAGATATTTCTTCTATATCTTTTTTTTTTTAATGGGCCCTGAGGGTAATATTAGGTTGATTCTGGTTAGCTTTTTTGGCTGAAGACTATTTGCTGGCACTATTCTCATAGGTTTTTAGATAATCTCTTATTTACAGTCTGGTAAATTGTATGCTTCTCTTCATTACATTTTTCAAAGGATAACTTTTATCATTCCGAGAATTCATTTCTTTTAGGCAAACTATAGTTTTATATGGCTATTATATGCTAAAATTCTTTGTGGAATAATAAAATCCTAACATCAATGAATATTACAAGTCTTCTATTCTCTTTCTTCCTATTTTGTTTTGTTCAGACTCCTTTATCACAAAAGCACTTCAGTATCACATTTTATTCATAGTTTATAAGAAGATAATTCATTAGAAATTCTTGCTATGCATTATGTTTTTTTAAAAAAAGTATCATTTTTTCATGTTGAGTGTTTTGACCTAAATTTTCCCTGGAAATCATTTCATATTTTCATACTTTGTTGAACTTTTTTTCTGACTTATCATGAAGAAATCTCTTTTAAGAAGTTTAAAGGAATATTTTGGGAAGGAGATTATTTTGGCTAGCTCTTGATGTATAACAAACTATCTCAAAACTCAGGGCTTAAAACAATGATCACTTATTCTTCAAATGTCTGTGACTTAGCTGGGCTGGGCTCAGCTCAGCTGAACACTTTCTTCAGGCTATTGTGGCTGGGAGACTCTTCTTGTCACTGTAATTCTGTGGGCTGGTTGGAGTTGCTCTGTTCCATATACTTTATTTTTTCTTGGACCCCCAAGAACAGCCAAGGCCAGCTTTAATCATTGGGATGACCAAGAAACAAAAGGACAATCAGAAACCTGCACAGCTTCATTGATTCTATGCTCAGAACAGGCAAACTATCACTTTCACTTCATGCTATTTGTCAAATCAAGTCACATGACAAAGCCTGAAGTTAAGGGATAGGCATCTCCTTTTGTCAATTATAAAGCCACAAAAAGGATGTGGATACAAGAACATGTGGACAATTGAGATCAATGACACAATCTACCAAAAAATAAGAAAGGAAACAAGAACTTTGTTTTATGGGTACTTGTTTTATGTGTACTTTTCATATTTGTAGCTTTTCACCAATCACTTCTGACTTCTTTCAAATATCCTTGAACATGAGCATGAAGAGTAGCTCTTTTTTTTTTTTCCCCCCCTTTATTTTGGCTGCAGAGAACTCCTCCTGACATTCTTTTGCTCATACATAAATGTGAGAGGATTGGGTGGGGCCATGTGGGGATAGTGTTAGTTCTGGCCTCACATTATTATGCTTAAATATGCATAATTCCTATTCTGCTGGAAAAGTGGCAGGTATTATAGTCTGTGGTTGTATTTTGAGGTTTAGGAAACTAAGCATGGATTCAAACTTGATAACTAAGGAGAATATAACTAAGGAAGACTGTGCAATGTATTCTCTAATAATTTGTTAAAGACACAAATTTCTAGAACTCTGTGATTGTAACTCTGCACAGTAAGTTATTTAGGAAGTCATGAAAGGATAGGATAAATCAAGTAGATTAACAATTACGAAGTTCTAATTTTTTGCCATTTTAAAATATATCCAATAGATCTTTATTGAGCATCTGATACACATGTCCTGGGGATACCATGGTGGACATAATAAACAGTAACAGGACCTCATGGTACTTACATTCTAGTGGGGGAAGACAAATATAAGCAAAAATGAATTTAACTTGGGTGATTATTGCGATGAAAAAAATAAAAGATGAAGTTACCGAAAGGAAGAAGGCATGTCGTATTGTATTGTAGCTTCTGAGTATAGCTTAGAAAAAAAAGGAGCAAAGGAGCCATATGTATATTTCATTGAATAGCTTTTTAGTTAGAAGGCAAATCAAGTGAAAAAGCACTCAGTTGGGAGTATGGGAATTTGAATTACTCCAAGGAGGTCTTGTGGCTGGAACGAAGGAAGCAGCAGAAGAAATTGAAGGAGATAAAGTCAGAGAGATATTAAGGAGCTAGATCAGAATATAACCTTATAGCCAAGGCAAGCATTTTGGATCCCATTATCTTGGAGAGATGGGAAGCTCTTGGAAGATTTTAAATGGAAGAATCATTTGATCGAATTGTTTGCAAAACAGACTAAAGAGTAGAAGCTTGGAGTCAAGCTAGAAAATTCTACTAATGGTCTTATAGATGGTATCTTTGTATCAACAGAGATCGTGAGAAATGGTCAGACTTGGAATAAATTTGGGCAGAGGAGTCCCAGGATTTGCTGACAGATTTGATGTAAGCCTGGGAAGAAAGGAACCAGAATGACCCACGGCTTTTTGTCCCATGCATTTAAAAAAATGGAAGCTGCCTTTTAAAAAAGATGGGGAAGTTGCTGCAGGAGCAGGCTTCCAGGGAAGGTCAAGTTTTATGTTGTGCATGTTAAGTCTAAGATTTCTTACAGGCATCCAAATGTGTCAGCAGGCATTTAGATACAAGTACTCATCTGGAGTAAATAGGACAAATACATAAATTTATATAGTTCTAAGTTCATATTTAAAGAAATACATCTAGTTGAGGCCACTTTTAGTGAATGAAAATACTGTGCATCAGTGCATGATGGATTGATCCTTTTCAACATGATCCAAATTATAGTAAAAATTTAAATGACAGCAGAATAATTTTAATTTAAGTTAGACAATTTGTACATATGGTTGAAAATTTATCTGTAGCACATGCCTTTAAAACCAAAATATCTTCTCTTATATGGATGTTCTCAAAATGTTAAGCCATGTCTTCCTGAATTCAATTTGAAATGTATTAAATACCTGGATTGTTGGGCTCGTAGTCATATTCTTAACTATTTTTCCTGTAGCTATTGAATATAAAAAAAATCACTAACCAGGTTATTGATCTTTAAAATATAAATGCTGAAATGTCAAGATGCCCTATTATTCCATGCATAAAAATGAGACCTTGACATATAGGCAGCAATAATTCTTGCTTAATAGAACCTACTTCCATATTATAGGAACACAATCTCAAGGTTCCCTTTATTTTATGCTTTCTCCTCACGGATAATAATTCTTGAGCCCCTGATTGTTGCTTGATACTAACTCTAGGCTACTGTTCTTACACATATCCCATGGTCCTGTCTGGCCACTACAGCTTCTACTTTTGTGGGCATTCCTTAATGTTCAGCCGCTCCCACTGTCAGCAAGTACAACCTGGAACTGGAACACCCTCAGTTCTGCTCCTCGGTCTTAATCGCAGATGCTTAGTTTATTTTGCAAGGTTGGATGAAGTATATTCCTTTCTTCTCTGAATGCTTCCCACGCAGAAGCATCTCAGCTCAGTGTATTTTAGTGGTTACTACTTTTTCCTATCTTCTCTTCTTTTCTCTCTAAGATGCTCCTAAGGAAGGCTATGTTGAGGTGAAACAACTATGTGGCAGTTTTACTCAGAAGCCCCATCCTACTGTAATTGGGTCCCACTGGTCAACTTAATCGCTGTGTGGGGTGGGGTCACTCCCAGGAAATCCGTGTTCCCTTCTTGTAATATATCTTCCTTTGGAGCATTAACTCCTCTCCCCTCTCTTCACCCCATGCCAATTTTATGAGCCATTGTGTGAGTTATTTAATTCTTTCCATGATATTCTGAGTGTCTTTCCAATAAATCTTACCAGCTTCTGTGCAAATAAATTTTAAAAGAAGGTAAAATATGTCTCTTAAGTTCTCGTCACAGACATATTGAAAATTTGGTTCTGGCATAGCGAGGACACCCGCCTCTTGCATATTGTGAATGAAAAGATCTTGGCTACTACAGTGTACTATCGTTCTGATATGCACATAACAAAATGTGTAATGTCCATTTCTTTCTAAGGTTAAAAGTACATTAAGTGAAATCAATACAGATTATCATGGCTGTTCATTAAATTTTTATATTAAGATTATAAGAAATCCATGCATAATAAATTAAAGAAAATAGAACAGTCATGAATGAAAAAAAGTTATTTGATTATAAAAAATATTTCCTCTGGGAAATCATTTTAACAACTCAAGGAGGTTTCTGGGATCAAAATTGCCCAGGGACAGAATGGAAAGTAGATTTATATTTGTGTGCCTGCTCTGATAAATTTTTAGAGCCTGCCTCTGATGTTATTTTGAGCATTGCAAACTGGGTACAAGCTCTGCAGCAGAGTCAAGGCACTTTGGCTATAGCTAGCATGAGCATGGGAGAGTGGAAGCTCCATCCTATGCATTTTCCACTTTGGCCTGTAGGGAAGAAAATGAGGAAAATGGATTTCAGTAACAATGAATGGACTCATAGTATCTAATCAGGGCCTATCATCAGCATAAGTGCTGGGACCCTATGCTCCTCGTGTTCCTTTTTTCAGAATTTCAGGGAGTTTAATAAGCTGTCTTATACAAATACCAGCAGTATAAATCAGTCATTTAAAAACATCTCACTCATGTAATCTCTAAAATAAGTAACTGAACAATAAGTAACTAGTCACAAAAGTTTTAAATTGTCATTGAAATTTTTTAAATCAAGTATAATTAAATAAGACATAATTTAAAACATATTATTAAGATTAATACTTAAAAATAAAACTCAACTTTATAGAAAATTTTAACATTTGGAGAATTTTCTATTGGACTGAATAATATAACAACTAGTAAAATAACAACTATATCAACCATTTTGTGTTGATTTAAAGAGGAACATATATTGCTAATGTGTTCCAATAGCTATTAATATTTAAAGTAAGAAAGGATTTGGAACTGAGACTGTCAATGAGATGTATGGGAGTGTTTGGTGACTTGATTAAAAGTAATTTCAGGGGCACCTGGGTGGCTCAGTCAGTTAAGCCTCTGACTACTGATTTCAGCTCAGGTCATGATCTCAGGGTCATGAGATCGAGCCCCAAGTGGGGCTCTGTGCTCAGTGGGGAGTCTGCTTGGGATTCTTTCTCTTCCTCTCCCCACTTGTTTTCCCTTTCTAAAAATAAATAAATAGCTCTTTAAAAAAGAATAATTTCATTGATGACAATATTTTGAATTGTCCTTTTGACTTCTATTTAGGTTTTCTCTATCTTGAGGCAATGCTCAATCTACAGTAAGACTCTAGATAAATGAAAATTGTTTAAATAGAAGAATATTATTGTTTCAATGGCAGAATGGTCAATGTGAATGTTGTGGTGTGAACCCCTCATCACAGATACTAGCTCAGGTAGAATCGCCTTGAGAATAGAAGTTTAAAGATGTGGAAATCGATTTCTGTAAAAACATCCATGGCATTAGACCTCTTGGTAAATTTTTGTGGTGAGCTCTGGGCTGGGACACTAGCAGGAGAGCCTCTACCACGGGGTGGGTGGCTGCTAATTATAACACAGTGGCTCAAGGCTTGGAACCTGGATCTCAGTTGCTTGGGTTCAGACCCCTGCCTTGCACTTAACAACTGTATGACCTTTGGTGAGTTACTGAAACTTCCTGTGCCTCTGTTTCTTCGTCTGTAATATGAAGACTGAGAAATAGAAAAGCGGTCTTGATATTTGGGATCCTAATTTTAGGCCTTGGTGTTTTCCTATTGAAAATAAAGAAAAAAAATCTCACAGAACACCAACATAGTCATTCTATGAGCATACCGAGGTAAGGCAAAACAAGAGGTTGATTATTTTGTCCAAGGGCATACAAAAGACAAAGTCACCTTGTAAAACACAAAACACCTGCTGAAATGAGTGAGTGCTACTTCATTAGCCTCATTGTAGTCTGTTCTCCTTCTAAAAAAGCTTCTTAATATACCCAATAATAGAATGATCCCTGCTTGCTGACAGCACCCAAAAGTGAACCATTGGTTCTGGAACCCTCTTCTAAAATCCCCTCACCAAAGCCCAAATCCTAAAATCAGTCTGTCACTCTTTGAGGTATGCCATGGATCTTCATGGGTCTCACTTCCTGCAAGAAGAATTAAACCAAACTTGTATAACTACAGGTGCTTCCCCTTGTAGTCTTTGACAAGAGAATGAGGGTTGGTTCCTTCTGAGGGTTGTGAGGGGAGGATTTGCTTCAGTTTTTTCTCCTTGGCTTGTAGATGTCTGTCTCCTCACCTGGTCTTCACGTGGTCTTCCCTCTGTGTTTCTGTGTCCAAATTTCCCCTTTTTATGAGGATACCTATCAGATTGGTTTGAGGTCCACCTTCATGACCTCAATTTAACCTGATCACTTCTGTAAAAATCTTAACTTCAAACAAGTTCACACTACGTGGTACTGGGGGTTAGGATTTCAACATATGAGTTTTTTGGGGGGCAAACAATTCATAACAATTATTATATGCATTTATTTTATTTTTTAAAGTTTATTTCTTTATTATTATTATTTTTAGTAGTCTCTACACCCATGATGGGGCTTGAATTCACAACCCCATTCTCCCGAGGACCTCTGCCTGCCTCCATGTCCGCTTCCCAGCAGGGGAGGCCAGGGACCCAACCCCTCCCTGACACAGTGCACCTGAATGGTGGTGCCAGTCCATGAGCATTAGGGGAAGGCTGGGTGTAGGCAGTGTTGACTGCTTCAGCCCACCCAAGCCAGCTAGGATTTGATTAAAAAAAAAATAAGAGTCACATACTCTTCTGACTGAGCCAGCCAGCCACCCCTTACTATGTGCATTAAAAAAATATCCTAGAATGTAAAAGCTGTGACTATACTCTCAGAAACAGGAAGAAAAAATCAAAGAATTATTTTAACCATAACTTTCATTTGACTGAGGTGGTTCTTTTAAAGGGCAGTCTGCTTGGGAGTTTGCCATGTTGTAAAGTTACTGTGACTTATTGGTTTAATAAGAAGTGGTACCATTGATACTACAACTGGGATTCAGTCTCAATTATGAGAAATGACAATTTAATAGTTCTAAAAACAGCTCCCTTTTATAATTATAGAGAATTTCCTGAGTGGTTTTGGAAGTTCTTTAAGTCATTCATGTTTTCTCATGAGGTCTGCTTAAATATGTGGTTACTACATCATTTTGAGCATCCCCAGCAATTCTGCAGGTGGTAGGCAAAAAAGCATGTTTAATACATATAGCAACTGGCAGCTGCGTTCTACTTTAGAACAAGCAAACTGAATCATATTTACCACTGGAATCTGACTTTCATTAGATTTGCCCTCGATCAATGGGGCTTAAAACTTCAAGGAGTCCTTTGAGAATATATATTACAAAAAAGCTTGGTTTCTCAACAGGAAAGGGCTCTGTGTGTGTGTGTGTGTTTGTGTGTATACACAAATTTTGCGTAAATGTCAAACCAGTTGAAGGTGCTTCAAAGCTTATTTACAAGCCCACCTCCCCCAGGGCCCTACTCTAAAACCTTTTTTTTTTTTTTTTTTTTTTGTGAGGCAGTTTCTGCTGAAGGTTTCTTGTTTGCTTTAGCCTCATCTCCAAATTTGGCATTTTTATTGGCTTCTAGAGCCTCAGTTCAATCCCACAGGCTCTGGGCTCATCTCCTTCATCTTGGTTCCTTGTCAGCGCTCAGTACCTCATATCTGACCTCACTGGTCCTTGGGAACTTCTCTGAATGCCACACTTCATGCGCTGCCCTCCTCCTTCTTTCATTGTGGAATATGAGAAATCAGTCATTGTAAATCCCTGTGCATTTTGGCAAACTATTGCCTAAATTATCTATTTTCTTTGGGAATCTTACTTGATTTTTTTTCAAAAATTTAGAGTACAATTTGTAGTGCATTTTTAAAATTTTTAATTGTTATGTTAATCACCATACATCACATCATTAGTTTTTGATGTAGTGTTCCATGATTCATTGTGCATAACACCCAGTGCTCCATGCAGAACGTGCCCTCATTAATACCCATCACCAGGCTAACCCATCCCCCCACCCCTCTCCCCTCTAGAACCCTCAATTTGTTTCTCGGAGTCCATCTGTAGTGCATTTTTAACAAGCATGTTTGTTCATACCCTGGTTCCCTGACACATAGACTGTGTCTTTAAAATCCATTTTTTCTCATATGTAGAATCACATGCATCATTATTTTAAGTCCTACACTTTTTTTTTCAAAATTTTATTTAAATTCAAGTTAGTTCATATATAGTGTTAAGTCCTACACTTTTTATTAACCTTTGAAAAACTTAAAATTTGCGATTTGTATGAATAAAACAATTCCTGAGTAATGGGAATACCATATTGGACAAATCATATAAAAATACATTATATACATATATAGCATCTTATGACTACTTTGAAAATCAGTATCATATAAGTATATGTTTTATTTGGATTGGCTCTTTTTCATTATGTTCTTTCCTAAAGAACTGACAAATAAAATCCTGTTGTATTATTTCCAAAGCTATTAAAAGTACATCTATGTACTTAAGTGTTGAAAATTGCAAAATATGCAATATTGTCTTTGCTTCAGCCCTTCCTTCTGCCTGGAGTGTCTGGTTTATCTCCTTTTCCTTCAAGATGAAGCTCCATCCATTAAGTATTTCCTGAACCTAATATGGTTCTCTGAATCTGAGTACTTTTGTTTCTGCAATTATCTCATTACATTATAATCACTAAGTTTTTTTCTTTCTTTTTTATCAGCCTCTCTCAGTGTACTCAGATTTTTGAAGTCAGAGATGGTTATTGTTTGTTGGCCCAGCACGGACACAATGCCCTTTACTTAGCAGGCACTCAATAAATGCCTGTTGAGTTAACAAAAAGAGGCCTAAGTCAGTAGAGAAATAATTGGAGCA
The DNA here is from genome assembly GCF_002201575.2 of Neomonachus schauinslandi. Lineage (NCBI taxonomy): Eukaryota > Metazoa > Chordata > Mammalia > Carnivora > Phocidae > Neomonachus > Neomonachus schauinslandi. Next base: position 61,235,155 of record NC_058404.1, read on the forward strand.
GGGGTTAGGGCACTCTTCAGATTATGACAGATGTTTCTTTTTGTCATTGTCACTACAGAATAATTTTAGAAGATCATATGAAGAAATTCAGTAACAGTATCTAATAAACATCCTTTAGATTTGGAGCGTTGGCTGCAAACACTTCTTCCAAGAAATTTACAAGGTAGTTGGGAATACAGGCTTAAAATACCAGAAAGAAAAGTTACAAAATGCAAAAGAACTTAAAAATATGTAAGGCAATGTTGTGCAAGATATTTACATATATATTGAGAAGCTGTAATAACAGTGATTGGACCCACTGTAATAGAAAGAGCAGAATATAATAAAAAGTAAAAATACAGAGATATTTCCGTTTTGGTACTGCCACTTCAGATCATCAAATGGAGTGCCACTTATGCATAGATAAACAAAGTGCTTATGGGCATCCATTCACTGTCTTTCATCCTCATGAATGAAAGCAGGAAGTCACAAAAATATAACTAAGGCAAATGAAACATAAACAGGGATTACAGCCCTGGATTGCAGATACCTGGTGCTAATGAATGGTAGAGATGAAAAAAAAGAAAGAAAGAAAGAAAATATGGGATTTGCATACGGTTCTGTGAATTTGCAGTCTAATTAACGTAAAGAATATGAAAAAAAAGTAAGAGGCATGGATTCATTCTTTTGATCAATTTTGTCAGATTTTTCGTATTTAGTATATGAAAACTTATTTAAAACAACTTACTCTTGAGAAAGTATGAGCTCTGAAATCTTGCCACATTTCCTGAAATCTTCGATGAAATGTCAACCAGAGACTTCTTTCCCAAATGAAATGCTCTTATAATTTCAGTTTTTATCAACCTATGCATATTGTGCACACTTTTAAATTTATAACTGGGCATTAAGAATTAAAATAAATCATTTGTCAAATAGATGAACTCTCCTTTCCCAACTTCTCTACTTAATAAGTCAGATTTTTATTTATAGAAAAGTATTTTAATGGAGAAACATAGGGAGTTGGATGACTTGGTCTGTCAAATCATCTGTTCTCGATATAGTTTAAAAAAATGCTTGGAGTTAATCTCCAGTGGATAATTTGTTTCTTTGTTCCTTATTGCTTGCAAGTTTCTCTTTTTTGTCCTCTTCCTCCCATCCCACTTGCCTTTCTTTGAAAATCATGAACACTTAGAGCTGACTTGATTTGTTTCCAGCTATCAGTCAGACCTCCTGTACTGTCTTGTGATTTTCTAACACAGGAAATTGCATAATCCGAAGCTTGAACTTGGCACAGCTTCAGTGGTTGAAATTTGACTTGTCTTCACTTTGGGGGCTCTCGTTAACTCCACATTCTGAAATGTGATGTTCCTTCTGGGGTGTTTGCAGGTTTCAGATGATTTTATAAGTTTATCATTTTATCAAGTTTCTTATAAAATGATAAACATAAAATTGATACAGAACAGTAGCTTAAATCTATATTGGTAGCTCTATTGTCAGAATTCAAAGATAAGCTGTACCACTTCCTTGTTGTGTGACGTTAGCAAAATATTATTAGCTGTGTGTGCCTCAGTTTTCTCATCAGTAAAACTGGGATAATTAGGGACTCAGTGGGGATTTAATGAGTTAATAGAAGTAAAGTGCTTAGATCAGTGTCTTTCCATTGAAATTAATCAGTACATGTGTGCTCTCATCATGATCTCAGCTTGAAAAAGTGTGTAACATATCATGGGCATATATAGCAAATACTGGTTGAACGAATGAATGAATGAATGAATGAATGAAATGTTTCAACTCAGTATTCCCATAAACACCTGTGCATTTTAGAGCTTTCTCTTTGGGCGCCTGGGTGGCTCAGTCGGTTAAGCGTCTGCCTTCGGCTCAGGTCATGGTCCCAGGTTCCTGGGATCGAGCCCCGCATCGGGCTCCCTGCTCGGCGGGAAGCCTGCTTCTCCCTCTCCCACTCCCTCTGCTTGTGTTCCCTCTCTCTCTGCGTCTCTCTCTGTCAAATAAATAAATAAAATCTTTAAAAAAAAAAATAGAGCTTTCTCTTTGACTTACTTAAAGATATTAGATGTACAAAAACTGTTTTAGAGTTTGTAAAATTCAGGTTGATTTATTTTGGCATTTTATGTAGGTCAAATCAATTAGACAATATCCTTTATTTATATTTAAAATAGTAAAACAGTAGCTTTCACAAATGATGACCCTAGGTATAAACATGAGGAGTGACTAGTCTTTTGGATTGGATCTCAGCAACTTTACCACTATTTTACTGCTATTATATATACACTACCTATTTAACATTATTTACATGTGTGTTAAAGGAGCAATATGGGCAGTACCCTGAACTCCCAATACCCAAGATATTATATTTATGGATATATACACAAAACTAAAGCTATTTATTGATGAAATAAATCTATTATTCTCAATCACGTGATACTGGAATAAATGTTCCCTGTCTGCATCCTTTCCTTCACTGAATTATTCACATTAAATCAAATGATCTTGTTTTTCATTAGACTCAATTTAATCCTGTTGTACCTTCTCAATATACATATCTTCTGTCATAGAAAATGGGGTTTCATATTTTTTAGCCTGGACTCTTACACAAAAAATATTCTATTTTTTCTCTTCTCCTCATAATAGTGGGAAATACCTTACCCTCCAAGTTGATAATTTATTACAATTTTCCAAAACTATTTTAACAGGCAGATGAAGTTTGACTCAAGGTAATTATATTGAATTGCGATGCACTTGCAGAAATAAGTCCCTGCTTTTGAATCATATGTAATAATTAGGAATTGCCCATGGCAGCTGGTGAAGGAGGAATTTTGCTGAAAATCACTTCCTAGTCTCACTACAAAACTCAGTCAGCTTTCATAATGGCAAAGGGACTACTCCCTGGATCCCCACTCAATTCAAAATCATTTATAACAAATTCAAGTTCAATACTGTGACTATTGCTTTTTGTATACCTATTTCTCAAATTATTGATGACCCATTATATTTCTTTATAATCTGTTATCATTCTTAATCAGGAAAGATATAGAAAAGGGGTACTAAATACCAAGATGGAATTTGCAGGGAAAAGATAAGTGAAATGTTACTTAAGGAGTTTAGGCTGGTCCAGCAAGAAATAAATAAAATGAGATGTCATGTGAGGGCATTTGCTTTGGGAGTATTCTGTAGACTCATGGAAATGTACAGGAATTTGATTTTTTATTGCTTCTTCAAACATATGTAGAACATGGAACTCCATTTTAAGTATAATTCATTATGAAAAAAGTCTGTTTTTATGATTGAAATCTTTGGGAAATACTCAGAATAGACCTGCTTTATACTTTATTCCACTATGGAACCATGGCACAAAAAGACTTGAGTATTTTGAAACCACTGCCATTTTCAAAATCCCATGCATACATATTGAACAGTTTTCAAAAGAAATATGTAAACTGCTCTTCTCCTACTAAGGAATGAAATTAATGATTGGTGGTCTGCATTTCAACAGACCATTTACCTTCCATTCTCATAAATATTAGCTATCTGACAGGACACTATTAACTAGTCCCTAGGAAACTAATTGCTGAAAAGGCTTACAGGTGGTTTTATAACTAGAGTTATAAAAATGCAGAAATTCTGACAGTAAGAGCACATGAACTCTTGAGAGCTTAGCAAGAAAATCAACATTTTCCTGCTCCTGAGAGATGGATCATAGTACCAGTGTCATCGACAGATCAGTTTACCTTTTAGTGCAGTACAAAGAGAGAGGGTTGTAGGCTGTCAAACATTTCAGCAAGTAGGAAAAATTGTAGAGCCTTGAGGTAAAGTTGAAAAGAATTGTGACCGTTGGATTCTGTGGAACACTCAGTTATGTTTTAATTTCTTAGAATTTAGTAGGCATTGATTTCTTAATTTATTTTTTGATTTCTTAATTTAAAAGACATTTCATCTGACATGTTCTATTTTTGTCTGGAGAATATTGAAATAGGGCAAATATTTTCAATTCTCTACAATATTAAAGAAAATATTTTGGGTTCCATAAAATACAAAGTTTTATAACAGTAACATTGTTTCCCTCATTTTTTTTTTTTTCTCCACAGAATGCCCATTTGAGTTATGAGTTACTTTGTTTGCTTTGGTTGTCTGTGTTGAACAGTAATTTGCTTTTTGTCTTAGAATGTGTTGCCTTCTCAGTAATGGCATGTAAACCGTATAAATTTTCATAAATCAGTTTCCAGAATTCATTGTTTTTACTCTTTGCTTTCATTGCTTTTGTTAATGATGCCAATTATTGGATAAAAATAACTACAGAAAATTTAGCCCTCCTCCAGGCCCCTCAATCTTGAATCTCTATGAATACCTATTTTCCTGACTATTCTCAAATAGTCATTCCTTTCCTAAAGGAATGCACAGGCATCTTCTCAATTATATCTCTATCCATTGACATTTAGATTTTTCTTGATCTCTGATAACTCCCACTTGTATGCATGCAATATTTTTGGATCTAAAATATTTTGTTGTACTTGACATGTTTTTATGTTATTACATTTTCTCATATTTAATATGTAGAGGATTACCTAAAATTTAGGTTTATTAAAAAAACAACAATTTTTAATTGCGGGATTCAGATCGACTAGTACAAAAACTGTATTTAAAGGAAAAATATAATTCGGGTGCGTGGGTGGTTCAGTCAGTTAAGCATCCGACTCTTGATTTCGGCTCAGGTCATGATCTCAGGGTCTTGAGAAACAATCTGAGAGTTCAGAATAAAAATATTTTGATGACCTTTACCTCAGTTGTATTTTTAAAAACATCTTAGGTGATACCTACCTTTATCAAACATTTGGAAAATAAATTCAGGCACAAAGAGTTGATAATATTTGTAGATATAATTTTACTATCCATTTTGTTTCTCCTATACTTTTTCAAGGGAAGAGTTTATTTGAATTGAACTGTGTGAAAAGTAGAATATTCTTTGACTATTGTTAATAACTTACACATCACATTCTGAAAGAAAATCACCTGGGAGTTGGTTCATATCCTAGAAGCTCTCAGAGGTTATTTACTTGGTTCAAATAGAATAGTGGCCTGGTAAGGAGAGTGATCTCCTGTGTATAATAACACATCCTAACAAAACTCCACTATACATCAGAATGAAAACAAGAAGGGTGATAGATTGTAGCTGACAAGTCGGTGATGACACCCACTGTATCTCTTACAAATGTGTATGTGCAATCTCATTTGTTGACTATGCTTTGTATTTTGTTTTAACATATTTTTAGTATTGGAAAGTATTTTTAAATGATTGTGTTAAAAAGCACAACAAAGACCATTCTTAGAGGTGTTGACATGATGAGGGCTCTCTATCTCTGTGATCTGATGCCAATGACTATAGTGTGTTCCCTATTTCCATACTTATAAAAGCAAACCCAAAAAAACCTATTTTATGGCAGTGTTAAAAAATATGATAAGCTACAACTGGGTAATCTTAGAATTATTTTCTGTGTTCCTATAGTCCTCTTTTCTATATTCTCCTCTATCTATAACCAATCATGTTGGCCTCAAATAGCTGTGTTAGTATTTGGATGTAAAATGCTGTTAGGGTATAGTGATTTTACACTTAATTATACAGCACCACAGAGTATTTGCCATTTTTAAGTAAATATTGTAAAAGATTGAAAGGAGGATTTGGATTCTTAAGGATAAAAAAATACACAATGACTTGCACATGCGGCTTATTAAAAACTTACTTCAAGAAAACTTGTTAGTGCTTGGAATTGTGTGACACAGAAAAATATAGGCAGACTGAATTGTAGATGTTCAGTATTTGGTGAAGTATCAAAGAATATAAAACTAAACTTTTGTATGTATTTAATCAAGATAGTTCTCTAGGGAAATGTTTCCAGAATTGTTCTTTTCAGAACTCTAGATTAGTAGTATTTTTACTGATGTAGCATAAAAAAATGGTTAAAAAATTCAACCTATTAAACATTTATTATGTGATTCTCAAAAACCTTCACTCTGTGAAAGTGCTTGGCAAAATGTTCAGGAAATAGGACATAATATGTGACATTTCCCAAACATTCACATCAGAAACAGCACTCCCCCCTTTTTTTTCTGCTGACCAATCAACGGAGTTATTAAAAGTTTAGAATTTTATGAGTGTATTATTTTTCAGGGACATTTCTAAATACTATTTGAAATTTAATTTTATTCCTTTGCATGGGTGCAATTTAAATAATAAAGTCTGAAATTGCTTTAGATCTTTATTTGCTTCATATTTTTAACTCCCCTCTCCCTGAGTCATGCTATTACATGGTACTTAATGTTTATTGAACTCGGGAAATCTGACCTACCACTCTTTGTAAAGTTGGGTTGTTCTCAGAGATATAACAGCTAACTAAACTTTGTAAATTTGTATTTCCCCCTCTTTTTATCTCTATCTTTCTTTGGCTCATATTTTATTTCATAAGTTATTAAAGCAGAATTTGAAAAAAAAGTACAGACAGGGGTGCCTAGGTGGCTCAGTCTGTTAAGCATCTGCCTTCGGCTCAGGTCATGATCCCAGGGTCCTAGGATCGAGCCCCGCATTGGGCTCCCAGCTCAGCGGGGAGCCTGCTTCCCCCTCTCCCTCTGCCTGCTGCTCTGCCTACTTGTGCTTTCTCTTTCTCCCTCTCTGACAAATAAATAAATAAAATCTTAAAAAAAAAAATGACTTGATGTTAAAAAAAAAATACAAACAGATTTTGAAGGTGTGGTTCTGGAAATTACATTCTCTGCACCACCACTGCTCTCCCAGAATAATGCAGTGACAAATGTTTGCAAATAATTTCTTTGCTGGAGATCCTACATTTTTTTTTTAAGATTTTATTTATTTATTTGAGAGAGAGAATGAGAGAGAGCACATGAGAGGGGGGAGGGTCAGAGGGAGAAGCAGACTCCCTGCCGAGCAGGGAGCCCGATGCGGGACTCGATCCAGGGACTCCAGGATCATGACCTGAGCCGAAGGCAGTCGCTTAACCAACTGAGCCACCCAGGCGCCCGAGACCCTACATTTTACTCTCAATCTCCAATTAACATACAGCCCTGTGATGTTTAATAAAAAACTACAAAACATTTTCAATGAGTGCTTTGAATAAAAAAAATAGTGTTTGGACAAATTCCAGTTCAAGTAGTTATATTCTCCTTCCCTAAATCTTACCCTATAATTTTCATTCTTGAATCATGGAAGAGTCTTAACAGTTGGGATCATTTAAGTCTGTGCTTCAGTTTTAAGCTCTTTAGATATTTTGGATGGGAAGCTCTGGGTACTCTCAATGCTTAAAATGATATCAGGTTGTTGGTAATGCTTTAGGGCATATTTCTAAGACATTCCTTTAAATGGAATAGAGAAATTATGCAGACATTAGTGAGTTACATTATCTTATTTTCATGTTTTTACTTTTAACTAGATCCTATATTTTATATTCTTTATAAGGAAAAAAAAAAAACACCTCTTTTGTACCTCATTGTTTTTCCCTATGAAGTTGCTATTACACATCTTCTCATATGCCTGAACTACAAAAAGGGGGCTGATGCACTGTATGATGAACACCACCCACCCAGCAAGCGACTGTTCAGAGGAAGTAAAGTTTCACATGTGAATTTATAAGTGCAGATATTTAAGTTATTATAATATAAACAGGAGGTGATTTAGAAGAAAAGAGTTACTACCTTTGTTTTTATAAATGGAAGTTGGAAAAGTGAGGGGACAGAGTCACTATGATTGCACTCTGATTTCTCATTAACTATGACTATCTGCACTGTACAATATGGTGGTTATTGAGAGCCCGAAATGTGGCAGTGTAAGTTGAGATTATGCTGTAAATATGTAATAGAAAATAGATTTAAAGACTTAGTGTTAAATTAATGTAAAATATATCAATTCTTACATTGATTAGATATTACGTATTTTGAATCTATTGCATTAAGTAGAATATATTATTAAAATTCATTTCACCTGGATTTTTTTGTTTCTGTTTTTTACTTTTTATATGTGGTTACTACTAGAAAATCTAAAATTGTGTACGTGGTTTACATAATATTTTTATTAAATAGGGATGCTCTATATCTTCTAAATATTGCAGTCATATTTTCTCTGCCATTTTAGTTTAATTTTTTTGAACTTTTCAAGTCTTTTGTATTTGCTTGTTAATGATTCCCTATTTATTTATTTATTTTTTATTATTTTAAAGATTTTATTTATTTATTTGACAGAGAGAGACAGCGAAAGAGGGAACACAAGCAGGGGGAGTGGGAGAGGGAGAAGCAGGCTTCCCATGGAGCAGGGAGCCCGATGCGGGACTCGATCCCAGGACCCCTGGATCATGACCTGAGCTGAAGGCAGATGCTTAACGACTGAGCCACCCAGGTGCCCCAACAATTCCCTATTTAATACCTCCTGCCCAGTGATTTAAAATTTATTCTGTGAAAGTGGTAAAACTCAAGTGAATTAATAGCATGTTCTAGGAGCACTAGACTTTTATGAATTTAAAAGGGATAGTTTTTGAATTGCTTTACGCAGCAATTTTTATTTCATCTCATGTGTTATGTTTTCTTCTAAGCTCTTGTTATAACTTCAGTTAAAACATTTGGGAATATGGCTTTGTTTTATTTTCTGCATTTTAAGGGACTAGACACATGATGAAATTCTGGAATAAATTATATAATATTACGAGACACACCATATAATTTCCTGTTCTGAGGGTGATAGCCACTTACTTGGACGGACAATTTAACACAGGTAGTATATTAAAATAATTTCAAGGCAAAACATTAGAATAGTTGAACACTGCTCTTCCTCCCATCACCACAACTACCAAGCACAAAAGAAAGCAGGAGAAATCAGATAGCACGTTATTGTCTCTGGTTTGCTAGATGTTAGTAATTTCACCTAAGATTCATGCGATCAGATTTCAGAGCTGTTATTCTGCAGGGCTTGTTTCTCAGTCATTGACTCCAATAAAAATGGTATCCTATAGAGATGTCCTCAAAATCTGCACCAGTTTTAGAACATGAAGAAGATTGATTTATTGAATAGACACAGGAAAGATAGAAATTTTCAATTTTTGTTGGATCCCACATATTCATAGGCATGGAGGATTTTTGAAGAGGTCATGACAGGATTGTAGTACTAAAAATGAATGTTGAACAGACTTTTTTATTCCTCTCTTCTATTGGGGTAATTTGTTTCTTTTGTTCAGTTGCTTAATTCAATGAGAGCTGCATATAAACTGAGAACTCAAATACTCTTTTAGCATGGTAGATAGCTATTATTTTTTCTTTCCTCTAACTCTCTCATGTTGGGACAAAACCCCCATTTCTCTTGTTGCTACACCAGATTCATTTCACATATATGATTTCTGGTGGAGCATTTGTGTGTTCGTAGGACATGACCCTGATCCCAAGATAGGCACCTGACCCATTTGGGCTGCTCAAACTTTTTGGGGGGAATTATGGAGTTGAAGCCAAAGAGAATATAACTTTAGTCTCTCCCTAGATGCACCTGTTCATAATTTTTTTTTGTTGTTACAATGATCACTTTGTGAAATGCATATAGTAAAATACTAAGGATTGCAAAGAAAACAAATTGTATTGAAATAACAGTTTTCAAAATATGAAAGAAAACCTCAAATTTGATATACTATTACATGTGATTCTTATCAGAGAAAAAGCACTGGCATCGGGGGATTGGGGCAGAAAATGAGATTGAAAGCAGAGATGAGAAATGGAGAGATGCAGTTCTGACAGTGATTAAAACACTGGTTCTAGTTTTTCCCTGAAACCCAGACATATTGCTGTCATTTCCCAACACCCCAACTTGTCAATTCTATTTGTGAGTTGATGACTTTGAAAAAAAAAAAAAACCTCCTTTGTGCTTTGATACTGTGTCATTTGAATGCTAATGCTATATTATGTCTGTGTTATATTACACACATTAAACGTGTTAGGAAAATTGTTGCTAAAATTTAGAGTCACAAAGTCAAAGATCACACTATACTTGCTGACACTAAGATTTTTAAGATAATGGCATATAATACTGTCCACCAGAACTTTCTGTGATGATGAGAATATTTCATATCTTCACTCTCCAATAGTGTAGCAGCTAGCAATGTGTGGTTATTGAGCACCGGAATGTCACTAGTGTGGCTGAGGAGCTTAATTTTTAAATTTTTATTTTATTTTAATTAATTTGAATTTGACCTCAAATAGTTGCCTATGGGACAGCAGAGGCTATAAAGCAATCTAATTTATATAATCTAACAGTTTCCTCAGCAGAAATGTCAAAGTATGCCAAAAGTTGCTCCAGTTACTGTCCCATGGACATTCCATTTATTTTGGTTTTTTTTTTTAGAGGGTTGCTAAATGCGTTGTAGGAAGACAGCCTCAGGTAATGGACAGACCCTTGGCTTAGAAGTCAGATAGATGATCTGTGAGTCAGTCTAAGCCTAGTCACATACTGTGTGTGAGTTAGTAACCTTAGAGAAATTATCAGACCTAACTGGACATCAGTTTCATCATCTGTAGAATGGGGATTATAATATCCCTCTCATGATGTGATGTGAGAATAAAATTAAATATATTGAGAATATAGTTTTAGAAGGAGTTTAGCACAGTGCCAATCACTGTTGTTAATCAGTAAATGTTTGATATTGTTGGGTTTTTTTTGTTTCTTTTACTTTGGATAATTGTTATAATATCCAGATAGATGAGTTTATTTTAGTTTATGCTAGAGAAATGATAAACAATAAAACCTGCCTTTACCAGAAGATTGAATTTTGTCTCAATATACTTGATATATTTTGAAAAGCATACCCTGGTCAAAATATTAAGGGATAAGATACCCTGAAACTCTGGTCACTGTAATATTTTGGAAGTATGTGATGCTTCATTTAATCATTATGTTGAAATGTTTCTACATTTTGAAAACAGAATTTATACTCTCAAAGTGGAAATTCTGTTCTTAGCTTTCAACAACTGCTCATAATTATATTCTATTTGAATCAAAGTGTACAGTGATTATTAAAGAAGTTTGAATTTCAGTTTTGTCCAAGTTTAGATGATTTTAAAGTGTTCAAGTGATGGTTTTATCACACAGATGTGTCTGATGTCTGTTACTGAACTGTCAGGGAAATGAGCCTTGAATGATTCTATTCAACAGTCCTGATTATTATACTCTCCATATTCAATAAGTTGAGAAGAAGTTACTCCATGGTGCATTATTATATATATAAAATATTAGCATTGGCCATATTCTCCTATAATGTTACTAACGTTTATCATTTTGGTAGTCTCTATTTATATAATATAGATATATATGTACACTATATATATACACTGAAATTTATATTTATCTAGCAAATGTGCGACAAGCAGTTTTCTGGAACATTTATATTAATAGCATACCTTAGCTTGATATCTCAAGTTGTGAAATTATTTATGGGTGTCCTGTAATTAATAACTTTAGGATATATAGCTCTATATTTTACAGTGATGTAAAATATTTGTATTCTTATCTTAAAATACTTGATCTCACATTCTTTAAATTGTATTGCTCCTCTTTATTGATTTGTACTTGGGACTCTATTATGTATTATATTTTAAGTTCTAAGTAAAAATTAGAGAAACCAATTATTGTGTTTTCCATAAAAAAAAAAAGAATTATTACTAGGGCCCCTCTCTACTACCAAAGTTGAAAGCCACCCTGCAACTAATTTTAACTGAAGTTATTATCTGTGGTTGGTTTATTAGCATAGCATACCACCGGATTTATACTACTATTGAATATGACAATATTTTCAGCTTCAGAGGAAAGATATTTAAGGACTGGTTTCACTCTCTTTAATTCCCTCCTATATTTTTCTCTTTATCCCTCTATGACATAAAAACTAAGAATGTGGAAGAGAGATTGCTCTATAAACAGAAAGCTAGTCCAGGCAACCTTAGGCATGGCAGAATTGCACTCTGTTTCCGGCGGCTCTCTCTTGCCTGTATAGTCCCGTCCAAAGTCAGAAGACTATGTAAAACCTTGGCTTCTGACTTTTTCAATGTGATGGAAAGCACTGAGTCCCAGCTTGGCAACATATTGTAATCACCTAGAAAGCACTACCAAAAATTAATGCCTGGAACCCACCACAGAGATTCTGATTTAATTCACTGTGGGTGTGGCCTGGGCATTGAGAATCTTTTTTTTTTTAAATATCTCCAGATGATTCTGAGAGGCAGCATGATTTGAGAACAACCACAGTAAGCATCCTAGTCTAATTGATCATGCTTTACCAGACGATAGGCTCAGTGTTACCTTCAGCTGTTTCAGATGAAAAGATAACACAAGGCATTCAGTTCCTTTGAATTTTTTACTCTTAGCATGGTACTCTTAAAATAAATGGCATACTTATCACCCTTAGTAATTTGGACATCCATGTTGATGATCTGGATTCCTTGAATTCATTGTTTCTCTTTTTCTTTTCTGGACATAATGAATGCACCAGCATTGACCATGGTACTAACTACTCGTCATGAAGACCACACTTGGGAAAATCCCACCTCTGGGAGCACTAAGTCCATATTTGCATTCTGACAAAACCAGATGGGCCCCTAGACAGTCTTACTCTCTCACTTTGTGGACCAAACATAAAATCTTTACATCTTCAGCAATATAAAATATTTATTTCTTGTTACACATGCAAGGCTATATTCATTTGTCGCCACGCCAAGAATCTGTGTTCTTCTCTTTTCCTACTATCTCTGTTTATCCTTTTCAGGACCATCAAAGCCAGTTTGCTCCTGTCAGACAGATCAGCCTTTTGCTCTGTGTCTCACCCATTCCACCGTCTTCAGAATATCTCTTACTCCAGTCGCTTCTAGTTTCAGCTTCTCCTCCTTCCATCATTCCTGGTGGTGCAAATTTCTTTTGAAAATCTGTGTCTACTTCTTTGTCACCTAAATGCCATCTATTCCCTCAATAATTTTTCTGCCAAGCTCTTCTAAAATTTGAATTGTGCTCATTTGTATATTTTAAAAATCATTTGTCAATAGGCTTATCATAGCCTAAAAACTGGCTTTCAAACTAATCACCCTTCTAACACTTCTCTCTAAAAACTTTTAATAAATTCCTTATTCCCAAATTCAAGGATATGATTTCAGGGCTTATACGGTCTAGGAAAATGGAACAAAAGGCTTTATTCCATTCATGCATTACTTTGAACAGTTATAGAATATCTACTTCATAGATGTCTCTTGAGAGAGAAAATCGGTAATAATTAAGAGAACAATTGAGCTAGTATTTATTGAGCTGTTATTGTCTATGGGACACTTTGCCCAGATCATCCCATTTAATCCTCATTACAGCCATTTAAATGAAACACCTGAAACTTAGACAAGGCAAGGAACCTGCCCAAAGTCACAAAACAAGAAAGTGGCCAAGCTCAAATTCAAATCCAGGTCTTTCTGATTGCAGAATTCAAGCTTTTGGCATATCTATATCTATACCTATAACGATAGCTAAATGTGGAATGTTCCCTACAATTAAGGAGCTATACTTTAATAATAATAATATTTAATATTTGGTTAGCATTTTACAATAATGTTGTCTTTACACGTGTAGTTTTATTTGACTTCCCCACCCAAAAAAAGCCACTATGTGTCCCGCAATAGTAGCAGCCGTGTGTTCATGAATAAACACTAATAGACATAATAAACATTTAACATTTCCACATGACTTGAAAATGTTAGTGTATAAATCAGCTATTGAAAATTATGCCTTAATGAGCAATGCAATTGAATAGAAGAATCTATAATTTTTCTTCAAAACTTAATAATTAACCGTAGTCCATTAACATGCTTCTTTTGACAGATCGTCCCCTTATGATGGTGTCACAGGAATCTTTAATTGTGTGCAACTGAACAGTTTTTAACAAGAAGGATGGTTCTCTATAGCAAATAGGGATTGCTGAGAAAAAAAATAATAAAAAAAGTGAGTAAATGTATTCAGCATGAGAGCAAAGATCATGCCTAACTTATTTTCTGTTGTGTTCTCAGTACTCAGGAAAAAATTTGATCTTAGTTGATAAATATTTGATGTAGAGAAGAATGACTAGAGAATTAATGCAAGAACTGGATGAGATGCAATTGTAATTGCTTTCCAATATCTTCTAGACCAAAAGCAGTCATTGCTCTCACAGTCATATGGCCTAGAGTTCTTTTTGATTTAATTTTCAATATGCATTTTTAATGTTTAGTGAATTGAAAAAGACATATCCAGATATTCCTTTTTATAAGATAGGTGTTCAAAAGAAGTACCCAAATTAAATTAATCCTGTCTTCAAAGTGAAAGAAAATGTTTATTTGGAACTGTTATATAGCATATTTTAATTATTTTTAGGTGTCCTTTGTTTCTTAAATGCTGTTCTACATTTTTTTAACTTTTCAGAACAAATATATTTGCCTTATTCGCTTTGTCTTGCAAATTTTTTTAAAATTTGCATGAATAACTTTATGAAATTAATTTGCATGAATAACTTTATGAAATTAATTTATTCAGTTTGGTTTTGAAGAAGACACAATATTCAAAGGCAAATACAGTTTACTAAGTGATTTCAAAATCTGAAGTAAAAAAATACACATATCCCTAGAGGCTCTTGCTTTGTGTCTATACATACAGTGTGTACATGAGACTGCAAGCCGGTGCTGTATTTATAGGGGGCTTACAGAGACAGCAGTGTAACAGGACTCTAGTCAGAGAATCATTTACTTCTATGGAGAAGATTATCTTGTCTATAGTCCTCATTTTAATGATAAAACAGTTAGGAGGTAGTAGAGTAATACCTTCGGGTGACCGGCTAAAGTCAATTAGGTTTATTGCTTCGTAATACTTAAATTTAGGATGCCTCATTTGTAAACCCTGAGAGTTATTCTGTCTCTGAAGGACCAGGTAATGATAGAACACACCTTTAGAAAAGGGTTTCTCAATCTCGTCACTGTTGAGTTATCTGGTCAAATGCTTCTTTGTTGTGAGGAGCTATTTCAGGGCCTTTTAGGACATTTAACAGTGCCTCTGGACTGTAGCTGCTAGATGTGAGTAGCAATGCCCCTGCCCAGGCTGCGACAATCAAAGCTGTCTCCAGATATTGCCAAATGTCCTCTTGAGGCAAAATCACTGTTGGGGAACCATCAGATCCCTGCTGAGAGTGATGAAATAGGGAAATGAGGCTTTTGCATCCAAAATTGCACTGCAATTGCTATTTTCAAGACCACCGTGACCTGCAGGTTGCAGTGGTCATTGTTTGGACCTCAGGATATTGATCTATCTGCTGCATTATCAGTTGATCTTGCTTCCTGCTTATAAAGGCCTTTGTTCACTTGACTTCCAGGAAACCACACTCTTGATTGTCCTCAGCCCTCACTGGCATCACTCAGATCCCTTTCCTGATTCCTTCTTTTCCTTGGCCTTTAAACATCAGAGTAACACACAGACTCCCTCCTCACAACTTCTCTTTTCACACGTTTCCTTGGTGATCTTATCAAGTCCCATGACTTTTCAAAAGCATTTACATGCTTCCCACATTTATGTCTTCAGATCTTACTACTGACTCATATATCTAATAGTTTAATGATTCCTCTGCCTGATTATGTAATAAGCATCTCAAAATTAATTATGTCCAAAGCAGAAATACTGGTGTTCCCACCCAACTAATCTACTTCTTCCAGGCTTCTCCATGTCAGTAAATGACAACCCTGTTCTTTGATTCACTCAGATAAAACAAACAAACAAACTTGGACTCATCTTTGACTCCTCCTTTCTTTCTTTAATATTGCGCATTCAATCCATCAGGAAATCATGTTTGCTGTACCTCCAAATAAAGGCAGAATTCATCAATTTCGCTACAGCTCTACCACTACCACCCTGGCTATGTTATCATCTATCACTTGGATAATTCAGTATCTCACAATTTGTTGCCATGCAATTTTTTCTCAACAGCACTTTGATGTTTTTAAAATTTAAATGATCTTATATCAATGCTTTGCTCCAAACTGTTCAGTGATTTCCTGCTTGATTGAGAGTCTTTAGTATGCTTGATAACTCTGCCCTTTGTGGCTCCTGGTTAACTCTGACCTCTTCTCTTTCCAATATCGCCTTCCACTTTCTGCTCCAGCGTACCTGTGTTTCCCTTTGCCTAAGATTCTTTTCTTTTAGAAAAAAGATTTTTTTTTTTTTAAATTTATTTGAGAGAGAGCCCATCTGTGTGTGTGCACAAGTGGGGGGAGGGGCAGATGGAGCGGGAGAAACGGACTCCTTGCTGAGTGTGGCTCTGGACCCGGCACTAGAGGGAGGGCTCCATGAGGGGCTCGACCTGGGGACTCCCACCTGGGGACTCCATCCTGGGATCCATGAGGGTCTCAATGAGAGGCTCCACCAGGGGTTCCACACCAGGACCCTGAGATCATGACCTGAGCCCAAGCAGACACTTAACTGACTGAGCTGTCTGATGCCCCCCTCCAAGATTCCTTTTCCCCATATCTGCATGGCTATCTTCCTCATATTTCTTTCAAGGAGACTTTCCCTGACCACTGTGTTTAATATTATAACCTCCCACTTTTTCTTATCTCTGTTCCCTTCTTATTTTTATATAGTTTATCACCTATCATCACTGACACTATGTACTAATATTTTCTTTCCCCTACTTTCATATCTTATGCTCCCTTGTTATACCCAACCTAGAGCATTTGTCTGGCCAACTGTGTACTTTTAAATATTTGCAGAATGAGCAAATGCATATATGAAATGTAAGCACTATTGAGCAGTTACATATTTTTTTTTCAGTAGACATTAAGCATTTGGAATTATTTGAGGCTGTTAGTGCATAATTTCACAGAACATGTTTCCTATGTTTGGGTAATTGACTGTGCATTATAATGTAAAGGGTATTTTTAGTCTAGTTGAGTAGCTATTTCTATTAAAGCACAAAGGTAATTGTTAGGGTGCTCTTTAGCAGCTTATTAATAGGAAAAAGTAGAGACTGTTCTCGGCAGTTGTACAGTTTTCTGAATTGAGGCTATTGTAGATATCACTGAGAGACGAGGAAGAGCTAAAAACAGGAGGAAGGGAAGGCTCAACACAAAAAATGTGAACCAAGTGAGGTAGCAAGTAATGTTCTGAGGCACAAATACTCTGACTCAGTTGTATTCCAGTGCCTCCCACAGTACCTGGAGTGTGGCACATGCTCAATATTATTAAATGAGTGATTTGTTGGGTAAATATCTTCAGTGACTTTGAACCATCATGAACTGTCTTACGCATCTGGCTGGCCTCATATTAACTCTCATGTACCACCTCCCTACCCTTGTCAGACCTCTCATTTTGTTGGTTAAATACCTAATTCTTTTGTAGAAAGGAATTATGCACATAAACTAAAGGTTTAGTTATACTATTTGGCCTATTTTATGTTGAAAAAGTTTTGTTCTTTTGGGCACTGGGGTTGTGGTGCCTGAGCTAGGGGTATGTTCCAGTGTGAAAACTGATGTTTTGGATTTTTTTTTTTTGTATTACCATATTTCATGGTATCCAAGATGTCAACTATCATAAACCAACTCAAGTTCAGAGATGATAAAATGTAAACAATGGTAGCTGGTAATTGTAGGACACAATTATTTCATACATTCTCAAGTCAATGAAGCTAAAGTTATATTTCAAACAATAAAATAGAGTAATGGTTTCTTACCTACTGCCTGCATTGTGTTGTTGAGGACAGGAGGGAACTCAAAATAATAACCATTACTATGTGCCAGATATATGTTGAGGGCTTAACTTTTCTATCACTTGATTCCTAACAAGTTATATAATAACAGATAAAATATCAGAAATTCAGAAACTGAGATCCAAACCCCCATCTCTCTGAATTCACAATCTACAATCTTTCCACTTTACAAGTTACATGGAGATGTCTGAAGGGTAAAAGTATATTTGGCACCTTGCTCAGTTTACCTGTGATTCTGCAAAAAATTGGGAGAGTTGCTTGGTCTATTGGACACAACTAATTTTGTGTTTTATTTGTATGCATTATTTGTTAACTTATCAAAGTAACACAAGCACAGAGTTTTAAAGACTCAAATATGCTCAAGGTACATAACAAAACATGTTTCTGCTCCTTTTGCTTCTCCCTGATGCAACCATGATCTACTTTTTAAACCATTATTCTGGCATTTACACATATCTGTATTTCTAAATAAGTGTGAAAACAGGTATCTCTTGATTCACCAATTTGTGATATGTATTGACTTCCTGTTGTCATAAATGAGTATTTGATTGTTTTGCATAGTCTACACCTTTGCTGCCATCCTCCATTCTCCAATATATTCAGTCAAAATTTTTATTAAAAAAGTTTTATATTATTATTCCTGTGCTTCTACTGTTCATATCTGAGTACTATTGTATGCTGTGATCATTTTTCATTTTTTACTTTTTCTCCTAAAATTAATAATTAGGCAATTCATTTTCATTTGCTTGGTTTTCTTTGTATCTATTGCTAATGTCCCCCACACCTTCCAATAAACTCTTTGTACAATTTTCATCAAGGCCAATCACATAAGATAATCTGTCAATTCCATTCTTTTCTTCAAAACATCTCTCCTAAAAATAATCATATTTTTTTTTCTTTCTGAGTCCTGTTGTGTGACTGGCATTTGGGACATTTTTTATTAGCATATTAGAATTCTTTTGCTTCTTTCTGTTGCTGATTTTTTTTCTCATGTCTTGATCTTTCTCAATTTACTCACTTGTTATGAGAATGAGTAGCTTCCAGTACTTTCATTATGTTAAAACCATGGTGATGGCATGCCCATTGATTAAGTCTTACTGGATTAACTGCTTATGCCTGATAAATAGTTGGCATCCTGGGATCTCATTTTATTGCCATTTTGGAGATTGTCTTGACCTCTTTCTTGATGAATCGCTAGTTTTCTTTATCTTGTGCTTGCCTTTTTTTTCTTGTATTGCTTAGATGCCTCTTCCAATAGCTTCCTGTGAAAGACTATATTAAAAGGAAAATTTTGAGACTTGGTATGTCTGAAAATACATTATATTCTTCTCACATACTTGGTTGATAGTTTGGCTGAGTAAAAAATTCTAGATTGGAAATAATTTCCATTCAGAAAATTGGAGGTTTTGTTTCATTGACATCTTTCTTCCAGTGTTGCTATTTGAGAAAGCCAAAGTTATTTCAAGTTGTCCTTTGCAAATAAGCTATTTTTTTCCTCTCTCTAAGATCGTAAGATCTTTTCTAATACACTTACAACCATTCTCTACCCATACAACCATTCTGTTTTCACTTTCAGTGCAGTATTCAATAAATTACATTAGCTATTCAACACTTTATTATAAAATGGGCTTTGTTTTAGATGACTGCCCAACTGTTGGCTAAGGTAAGTCTTTTGAGCATGTTTAAAGTAGGCTAGGCTAAGCTGTGATGTTTGGTAGGTTATACGAATAGCATTTTCGACTTAACAATATTTTCAATTTATGATGGGTGTATTAGGATCTAATCCCATCATAAGTCAAAGAACATCTGTATTCGTATAAAATAACTTGGCTTTAGTTTTGTTAGGATACAAACTCTCTCAACTGTGCCTGATATCTTTTCTCACTTCCCATGCACAGATCCTCTGTTTAACTCTTTTCAGTGACTAAAACTTCATACCTTTTCCAAAGTTGGGAGAGTAGTGTTAATCTAGAGATTAAATTGTTCTCAAACATGTTTAACTCAATCATCTTTATTTTAACAACTCCCTTTATCCCAAGTTCCAAATGTGCCTAGTGCTGCTGATTACTGAGCTTTTGTAGATTCTGTAGTCTCTGTCAGTTTGGTCTCAGCTTTCCTGTCATGGATTTCAATTTGCCCCCCATCTGTCTTCATCCTAGCTCACAAGGTTTTGTCACTATGTTTCCTCCTCTGGTTTTTCTGGCTTTGGGACTTACAACTTAAAAACATTCTACTGTATTGTTTGTGGGGTTTGGGGAGCAAAACTGCATATGTTCCAGAACTAAAAACTGATTTTCAATCTTAAAAACTCTTGGGCTCATAAGAAGTTGAATCTTAAGGTTGAAAATCATAAAAATAAAGGCATGAATTGACTTATGTAATAATACTAATGAAAGCAAAAGCAGCTAACACTTAAGAATATGTGTTTCGGATCAAGTGCACTTTACATGCTTTATCTCATTTCAACCTCAGAACATCTATTAGAGATAAGTACTATTAATAGCCCATTTGCAAAAGAGGAAGCTGAATTTGCCCTACTTCACAGATCTAGTATAAGGCAGAGCTCAAATTCAAACTTAGAACTCTGGTTCTAGACTTATAGCTATCCCTTTGTCATATGTCCTCACCAAATTATCATATTGAAAGGAAAGAGTTGGATTCACTTGGGGCATTATGAGCCCTAAACATTTGGATTCTGTAGTGGCTTGATAGAAGAAGCTAAAATGATTTTGATGCTGATTAAAAATGGAGGCAGTATAATTTATTACTTACTGATGTAGAAGAGAAGCAGATAGTGCATATTAGTAAGATCAACCTATATAGTAAATGTGGTTACTTAATGTTTCTTAATTTTACATTATAGTTAATGTAGAAAACTGTACCTATGTATTATCAGTAAATTGAAGTATTATCAGTTCTCTGTCAGTTACCTGTTATAGCTATACATTATTAGGTTAAAAAAAGGATTGGTTTGAAGAAGAAGAATAAATGATTTGCTGTGTATTATTTAAGTGCAGCCAAGCTATATGCATCATAAGACTAGTTAGATATAAATTGCATTTATTAAGGTAAATGTGTATAACATTTTTTAATAAAATTAATCTTCCAGAATATTTACACTTGTCACCAACAATGTTCTGGAAGATTTATTGTCTTTAATGCATTTGTTGGAGCATATACACTCATTCAGTATTATCCAGGGTGCTTTGTGCTACAAGCAACTGAAAACCAAACTCAAATTCGAAGTAGATTGATTCATCATCTCACATAAAGAAATCAAAGGGAAGATGGCTCCATTTGGTTAATTCAGCTCAGTATATATCTGAGCACCCAGATTCTATCTACTATATTCTGCTATTCTGTGTGGCAACTTTACAGACTTGTATATATCATGATTGCAGACAAGTCCAGGTATCATATCAAGATATGAAGATGCCTAGGGGAGTATGAAGGGCTATCTATTTGTTTCTCTTGATAAGAATGAGGAAATTGTCCCAGAAAACCCTAGCACAAAATTGGTTCACATGGCCACAACTGGGGCATATGACCTTTCCTAACATAAAAATTGGTTAGGGTAATGTAAGTTAACTTGGAATAACAATCTGAAATATCATGCATATAAGGAATAATGGATATGTTATCTGAATTTCCTTTTTAAAATTGAAGTATAATTAACATACAGTGTTATATTAGTTTCAGGTATACAGCATATTTTTTAAAAGATTTTATTTATTTATTTACTTGAGAGAGAGAGAAACAGCTTGAGAGGGGAGAAGGTTGGAGGGAGAAGCAGGCTCCCTGATGAGCCGGCAGCCTGATGTGGGATGCGATCCCAGGACTCCAGGATCATGACCTGAGCTGAAGGCAGTTGCTTAACCAACTGAGCCACCCAGGTGCCCCTCAGGTATACAGCATATTGATTCAACAATTCTATTACTTAGGGCTCACCACGATAAGTGTAGTCACCATCTGCCCTGTACAATATTATTACAATATTATTGACTATATTCCCTATGCTGTACTTTTCATCTCTATATCTTATTTATTTTATAACTGGAAGTTTTTACTTCTTAATCTTCTTTATCTAGTTCACCTACCCTGCAACCACCACAGTTTGTTCTTTGTATTTAAGAGTCTGTTTTTTCCTTCTTCTCTCTTTGCTTCTTCATTTGTTCATTTGTTTTGTTTTTCGGAATCCACATATAAGTGAAATCGTATGGTATTTGTCTTTTTCTGACTTATTTCACTTAGCATAATATCTTCTAGGTCCATCCATGTTGTTGCAAATGGCAAAATCTCATCCTTTTTATCGCTGAAGTATTATTTTATTATGTATGCAATATATATATGTATATATATGCCATATATATATGTTACATCTTTATCCATTCATCTATCAGTGTACACTTGGGTTGCTTCCATATTTCGGCTATTATAAATAATAGTGCAATAGACATAGGGGGTCTCTATATTTTTTCAAATTAGTGTTTTTGTTTTGTTTGGGTAAACACCTAGAAGTGAATTGCTGGGACATACAGTATTTCTAGTTCTAAATTTTTGAGGAGACTTCAGAGACTTCATATTATTTTTCACAGTGGATGCACCAATTTACATTCCCACCAACAATGTATGAGGGTTCCTTTTTCTCTACATTTTCACCAACATTTTTCATTTCTTGTCTTTTTGGTTCTGGCCGTTCTAACAGGTGTAAGGTGATACCTTATTGTGATTTTTATTTGCATTTCCTTGATGGTTAGTGATGTAGAGTACTTTTTCAGGTGTCTGTTGGTGAATTGCCTTTTAAACATTTAAGTGAAATAAATTCATTCAATGAAATTTTTTAGAATTACTTAAAATTTCACAAAAAATGCTTGTGAAAATATGTCATTGCTGATTGTATTAAGAAAACTTTTAATTTGATGGTATTATTTTGAAAATCCCTATGATCATAGTCTCCATTTTCACATTTAAAGAGAAATAAAAGCAATTTTTTACATTACAAATATATGAAGAACTTGATGATTAACTATTATGCAACATGTCTTCTTTTGTGGTTCAAATGTCTCTATTCTATACAAATGTAACCTGCAGAGTGGCAATAATTTTAAATGAAAGTTTTTCTGGAGTTACTTTCTGTTCTTTCCACCAGAATTATTTTGTTTCTTACAGAAATTTACGCCATATTTAGAAACACATTTATACGTGTATCCTTTTCCATTTCTTTCTTCTTTCAGTGTAGCTCACTCATGCTTATGTATCAGTTGAGTGAATAACACTCAATTATAGATGAATAAATTATTTTGTAAGCACTTTCTGAAAAATTGCTTAATACAATAATGTCTTTAGTTTTACACACTCAGCTTTATATTCGATTTCTTATGTGGTTCTAAATGGATCATTAGATGAATGTAGCTATTATATGGGCTTACAAATGAAGCATGGATTTAGAATTTAAGGACTTCTGCTAGAATCCCTTATATTATAGAAAAGTAACTTAGTAGTAAGGTCTTTTTAAAAGTCATCCTGTTAAGTGAAATTTTCCCCCACTCTTACCTTCTAACAGAATTTTTTTATGCTGTAATGTTGACCATTTTTGTTGTTGAAAATTTAATGAAATAATTAAAGTATAAGTCATATTAATTGAATATCATAAGATCTATATTAATTTACTCCAGTCGTGTGATTTTGTTTTTACTTGTTTCTCTTTGCATGACTGACTATTGTAAATATTTGGAAGAGAAAATATGTGAGATAAGAATTTCCTTCCAGTATGTTTCTTCATTTTTTCATTTGTTCTTTTCTTTTTTGAAAAAGCAATAACATTTCCAAGAGTGTCTTATCAATGCAAATATACTTTTTCTTAAGGTAACTCTTTTTTTAAGATTTATTTATTTATTTGAGAGAGAGAGAGAGAGAGGGAGAATGCAAGCGGGGGGAGGGACAGAAGGAGAGAGAGAGAGAATCCCCAAGCAGACACTAGGCTGAGTTCAGAGTCCCACCTGGGGCTTGATCCCAGGACCCTGAGATCATGACCTGAGCTGAAACCAAGAATCAGAAGCTTAAGTGACTAAACCACCCAGACGGCCCTTAAGGTAACTCTTTATTATGGGTGGGGATGCAGCAAAAAGCAACCACTTATTTATTCCAGCATTATGCTTTTGTGATATGATCCTATGCATATTTTTATTTACTGTGTGTACAACACTGTTTTTCTCACTAAACTCTTACAGAGTAATCCTGGATTATGGCAATGTAAGCAGTCTTTTCTTCCAATGAAATAATGTTATTAAATATCGAGTCTGGAAGAAGAGATGAATGAAATCCTGAATCTAAGTATTGCTTTTCAATTACCTCCCAAAGGTTCTGTCTGTGTCTCTTCAAAGACAAAATTAATCTTCAGTAAAATTTTGCTCTTTGTATAAACAATTACTAAAGTAATAAGAATGTTAAAGAATCTCATTCACACATAGAAATTGAGTAAATAGGTCTACACATTAAAGGAAAAATAACTAGATATAAGAGACTCTCAGATTAACACTTGAATGTTTTTATTGTTTCCTCACTTCCCTTCTCCACCTGCCCCCAACTTCCCTCTTTGTCATTCCTGATTCTGTTAGGTCTGCAGATACTGCAGAATGGTAACTGCAGAATGGTGAAGAAAACAGGCATGGCCTTCAAGGAGCTTGCATTCTAATTGCCTAAAAAAATCACTTGAAAATGGTGACTTCTCAATGAAAGGGTCCTGGGATAATTGGTCACTTATTGAAAGATAAATTTAGAATACGTTTAATGTCAAAACTAATATTAAAATAAATTTGAGATTTTTTAAAACGTTAAATATTAAAGTGAGATATCAAAAATGTCTTAGAAAAAATGGGTATTTGAATTTTGGATCTCGTAATAAAGAAGAATCACCTTAGCTTAAAACTAATAGAAGATTCACATCAGAACAGATGGATAAATTTGAATACATAAATATGTATTAAAACTATTTTGTATCAAAATATGCATATTTTAATATACAGTGTAAAAAACTGAACATACTTAAATAAAAATATTTTAGTAGATATTTTTACTGTTTATATATATATTTAAAATTGTATCCCACTCCCTTTTCTGTATTTTACATATTAACTACTTTGACCATGGCTTAACTGTATAATCAAAAAATAAACAAAAAATTTTGAGTCCTTTTTGAAAAGGATGATAGCTAAGAATGAGGTCAGGCTACAGTATTTGATAACTAAGATAGCCAAATTAAAAATTCATTTCAGATTTTAAATAGCATATACTCAAAAATCAAATTCAATCTAAAAATTGAATCAATAAAAAGTAATACTATTTTTCAATTTTTAAGTGAAAGTAATGGGTTTTAAAACCTATTTTATCCTCCTTCGTACTAAAATTTTAAAAAGATGTTAAGCTAAGAGTAACAATATCAAACCTATTATATTCTATTAATTCACGTCCTTTTTTTCACTTGATGCCATGGATGAGAAATACTCAGAAAAAAATCGCTGTAAGAATATTCATGATTCTTATTTTTACTAAGCTTATTTATGTATATATATATTTATGTACATATGCATGTATTTGCTTCAAGATGTTTTAGAGGGGATACAAGTTTCTTCTCTGCCCTGTCTAGATTAGCTTCAGAGAAACACATACCTAACAAGGAGGAAGGAGAATGAAAGGCTCATTTATGGACAGTTCTGTACTATACATAAAAATTACTTATGTATTTGGCAAAATAGCCTCCCTGTGAGTATTAATATTAATACTCCCAATAATGCTGGATTGTTATATAATCAAAATTGTTAATTCTATGGATGTGAGAATTGAGATGCCAAGATGTTAAATGACTTGATCAAGGCTATTCATTCAGCACACAATTACTGAACACATACCCTGTGCCAGCCACCTTCCTCAGTAATGGAAACCTACCATTAACAGAACATGAAACTTTCTACTCTCCTGGAACTTACATTCTAATGGAAATGGCTCAATTTTCCTAAATGCTATTCCCATACACATACCATTATATGGCACTCCTTTAGCAATTGAAAATTTTATGAATATGAGTAAGCATTCATGTTTGGAATTTAAAAAAAATCATAAATGAGATATTTCTCAGCTTTTTTGCTATTTGGATTATCTCCAGCAATTCTAAATATGCCAGAAGTACCAGAGATTCAGCAAAAATAACTCTACAATATTAATCATAAAAAAATTTGAAAATGTTTTGATTGATAGATATTTTTAATTGAAATCAATACTGGTGGTTAAAATGAATGTTAGGAAATATGATTGAAATATACAGAATCTTTGATATGATAATAAATTTCACTTTCTCTCTTGACTTACCTACCTTACTTGAGTGCTTTTATTGTCACATTTATTTTATAATTTTATAGAAATATACGTTATTGTTGTACAAGGTCCACAGAAAAGCCTTAAGAAGAAGTTTAAAAGCACTTATACTCTCAGAACTAGGAAGTAAGTGGGAAGTTATCCTGTGGTTCATATCTTCATTTTTCTAGGATATATTTATGATCTATAGATTATGTTCTCTGCATATCGAGTATTTTTAGATGATACAGAGTTCAGTTTTCTTATTAATTATGCAACCAACATTCACATATTATGTTTGTTTTAGCTTTAAAAATATTACTAATATTAACATAGACTGATCAATTGAACATAGCCCCATATATGTACAATTGAAATATAACTATAAAATATATATAGAAATAGAAAATTTATAATAGAAAACTTATAAAATACATACTTTATAATTTTAATATATTAAAATTTCCATTTATTGGCATTGTTGTCTAGTTAAAGTTTCCAGTGAGCAAGTATTATAGAATAGCAAAGTTTAATCCATATTAACTTAATTTCATGTGCAGCTTTTACTGATATTTTGGCAAATATATCACTGAATAACATCTGAATAGCATTAAAGTTTTATGCCTTTGTTCTCAAAAGTTAGCAAAAGAATAAAAAAAATCTATAAAAGTTGAATATTCTCATCACTCAACACCTACTCACATGGAAATGTGACTGTAGAATAAGGAGAAAATATGAAAAATTAGCTGGCTCTACATTACCAGGTATAAAAGGAATTAGTATTGCTCAATGCATTTATATAAATATCCCCAAATATAGACACCTCAGAAAAGTTCAGAGCCCTGTGATACAACATTATGGAATCCTTAACTGAAAAATGAGTCTACTGTAAAATGTGAAAAAATATATAAAATATGATTTATATTCTATTGACAATTTACTACTCTTTAAAGTGTTTACTTTTAGGGAGCCTGGGTGGTGTAGTCAATTATTCAGCTCTTGGTTTTGGCTCAGGTTGTGATCTCATGGTCATGAGATCCAGCCCCTGGCAAGCTCCGAGCTCAGGGTGGTGCGTGCTTGAAATTCTCTGTCCCTCTCCCTCTGCCCCTCGCACTCGTGCTCGTGCTCTCTCTAAAATAAATAAATAAATCTTAAAAATAAAATAAAATAAAATGTGTACTTCTATGAAGACATGAAATTGATGGATGCCTCCCTCCCTGACAACTTCCCAGCCCAATTCTGCCAAATGTGAAGATGTGGTTGCTCAATCAATACAAACACTTCCACAGCACATCGTTCCTTGTTTACTTGATATTTTTACATTGCTGATTTTATAGTGGTATTTCCATTATTAAATGGTAGTTTGGAAACCAGACAGCAAATGAGTGTGTACTAGTTTCAAGAATGTTATTCCGAGTGTGAGAATACACATACACACACACACACACACACACACAACTCAGGTGTCTTCTGTTCATAGATAGTGAGAGAACAGTGGTTGTGAAACTTTAGCTTGCATGAGAATCTTGTGGGGACTTTGAAAATCCCTGGGCCCTACCACCACAGTTTCTCAACTTCCTGGTTTGGGGTGTGGTTACGATTTGCTCATCTAACAATATTCCAGGTAATGCTGATGCTGTTAGTTTTGTAGTCCACATTTTGAGAACCAGTGCTTTAGAGGGAAAAATATTGGGCATAAAGACATTTGGACAGTAGCTGGAGGGTGGCATAGTCCTTTTGTTCCTTGTGTATTTGTTGTTCAGGAGGATTTTTTAGAAATTTACATTTAAAAAAATTGTTTATTCCTATAATACATTGAAAAAATATGGTTGCTCTTTTTTGCTTATTGAAAGATCAAATCAGAGGTGGGATGACACCTAGACCAGCATTATGCACATGGGAAAATGATTTTTTTTCATACAGTCATTCCCTTGACAAGTATTTATTCATCAGTAAATCATTAAAATTGATGTTGGAGTCTCCGGTAGATTAAAACAGCCTAACTTAATTTCACACACATGCATACAAATACACATATTTTATATGGGAAAAGAAATATATTGATGTTGGAAAAAAAAAAAGTTGTGAAATATTGCCTGTGTGCCTGGCTTTTGAATTGCTGTGAATTTCTGGTCAATTCTCAATGACATGACTCACACAGTATCTTGGTAGAATGTTATTAAGTTGCTAAGACAAGCCACCTCTCTCCAGTGATGCTGCTGAAAGATGAGGAAGATTACAACTACTTGTGATTAAAACTGATTGAAAATTATTATCTTCCACTGAGGAAAATCCCAAGCTATTCTTTTTGATCTGTGTACTTTCTATGAAAAAAATGGTGAGAACAGGGATTATTTTTTTTCCTTCAGTGTGCACCAAATTTTGAAATTGAACATGTTCATATTTTTAAAATTTCCAAATCTTTAGTATATTTTGAATATTAATGGATATTAAGCCCTGAAACAAGATATTTTCATATATGCATTGTTAGCCCTTGTAGATTAAGTTATAGAATGAATGGCCTTTTCACTTTTCTTCTAGATTTGAGGCAACAAATGCCCTTAAAAATATTCCCTTATGTTCTACTCACAAGCAGAAAGTCAAAACAGTGTTGGGGTCAATCTTTTTCACTTTATGGATCTGTAAACTCTAAATAGAACTAAGCATAAGGTATTAAATAATGCTGACCAAAGCACTAGGGAAAAGTCAATAAATGAAATGGAGAAATAATCCAAGTTACTAAGGTAGACTTGCTTCATAGGTGTATTCTTTCATATTACTTTTAAGGAAGTCTAATATAATGAGACCAAGTGGACAATATAATAACAACTGAAAGAATATATGCAAAACATAGAATGTTCTAATTAATGGTAAATATAATTTTCAAGTACCTTTGAATACTTTGATAAACTTTGAGATAGATTTTTAGCTTTAAAATGGAAATTAAAGTTTGTGATACTTGGAAATTAAAATTTAAAATGGAAATTAAAGTTTGTGATACAATGGAAATTAGAGTTTGTGAAACCAAAAAATTTTAATGTGACATATATTTATAAAAGCTATAATATGAATAACCACTCAGATTTAATTTTCATGCTCTTAAAATAACATAGGAATAGAAAAATGACAACAAACAAAAATTAAATGGAGAGACCAGGTCATTAATATCTGCACTTCTTACTACCTCTTCTCTCCACCAAATATCTTAGTCTCTTTCTCCAGGAAAATTTAAATACAAAGTGTACAAACCATCAAAATTATAAGGCAAGGTATAACAAAGGTAGCATACACTGGAATCTTGATTTTTTTATGTTAATTAATCTTATTTTAAAGTAGAAAAATTGGTTATTTTTAAATTTAACTATTAATGCTGTCAAGTAGATTTTTGAGTAAGTATACCTATTTATCTCATAGTTTTAAACAGAGATAAGAATTTTAAACACTGGCTTACTGAGAGGGCATGGACTCACGAGAGTGACCCCATAAAATGCTGTGTCCATCTGTTATGTCTCCTCTTGCAGGATCAACCACAGGTATTATCTAGAAGCCAAGGAAAAACAAAACAAAACAAAATTCAAATTCTTGATTATGTTAACATTGAACCCAACTAACGTAAAATAATTCCTGTGAGTAAAAATAGAATAGACTTTACTTCACTTTTCTCAAATCAGGCAGCCGTAGCAGTAAATTAAAACCATGGTAACTCAGGCTCTGTTCTTAAAGTCATACACACAACTTTAATATGCCTTAAAAAAAAGAAAGTTGCCTAGTGTATCATTTCCAATGCTCTGTAACAAATTGCCTCAAACTTAGTGGGATAAGGCAACACAAATTTATTATGTTACATTTCTGGAAGTAGAAGTCTGAATGGTTTTACAAGGTTAAAATCAAGGACTATGTTTTATCTGGATGCTGTAGAGGAGTATCCAGTCCTTGCTAGGGGCTGCCTTCATTCCTTCGTTTGTGGACCTATCACTCTGACCTCTGCCTGTGTAACCACATGTTATTTTACTCTGACCTTCCTACTTCCCTCTTACAATGATTCTTTCCCTCTTACAGTGATTCTTCTGATTATTTTGGGCTTATCTAGGTATTCCAGAACAATCTTCCCATCTCAAAATCCTGAACTTAATCACATCTGCAAAAGCCCGTTTGCATTATAATGTAACATACTCCAAGGATTAGAATGTAAACATCTTTGAGGGGCCAATATTTTTCTTACCATAGATAGGAACAAAATTTTTACGTAATAAAAACGCTTAGTTTCTGTGGTAAGTTAAATGGTGTTCCCCTAAAAGGTATACCCATGTCAAATCTCTGGAAACTGGGAATGTCACCTTATTTGGAAGAAAGGATCTTTGCAGATTTTAAGTCAAAAATCTTGAGAAAACTCCTTACACCCTCCCCTGTCCTTGAAATGTACCTTTGAACTACTATTCCCATGCTAACAGCCCTTTCAGGGATGCAGTTTTGTGAGAGTAAGGTGTTCTTGAGACTATTGAGTAAGGTGTTGTTGAGAGCAAGATTTTGGGGGCACTGGGTGGCTCAGTCAGTTAAGCGTCTGCCTTCAGCTCAGGTCATGATCTCCAGATCCTGAGATCTAGCCTTGCCCTGGGCTCCCTGCTCAGCGGGCAGCCTGCTTCTCTCTCTCTCCCTGTGCCACTCCCCAATGCTCATTATCATTCTCTCTCTCAAATAAATAAATAAAATCTTTTTTTTTTTTTTAAGATTTTATTTATTTGACAGAGAGATACACAGCGAGAGGGGAACACAAGCAGGGAAAGTGGGAGAGGGAGAAGCAGGCTTCCCGTGGAACAGGGAGCTCGATGTGGGGCTTGATCCCAGGATCCTGGGATCAGGACCTGAGCTGAAGGCAGACGCTTAACGACTGAGCCACCCAGGCGCCCCAAATAAATAAAATCTTAAAAAAGAGAGAGAGAGCAAGATTTTGTTGAGAATAAATAACTAAACCCAGTTAAGTCCTCTATATAAACATTTTTTTTTTTTTTTTTTTTTTTAATGAGTAGAGCCTGATGCAGAGCTCCATCTCACAACCCTGAGATTGTGACCTGAGGGGAAATCAAGAGTCCGATGCTTAACTGACTGAGCCACCCAGGCGCCCCTAAACTTTTCAGATCCTACTGGGTGGGTGTGGAAATGTTCTTGTCTTGGGGCCACTCAAGACAAACCTCATACGTAAGTTCCCTTGTTTATTAAAACTGCCACCTATTAATCTGGAATCATCTGCTTCTTTCTTTGGTCTTTCCCAGCCCTCTGTGTATGGAGGCCAGTTTCAGATTTCACCCGGGGACCTTCCAAGGTTGCAAACCAACATTATAGCAGTCATAGGAAAATAACATAGTCTCTAAATGTAAAAGTTTTTGAAAGACATACTTCACATTCTAGGAATTTTACAAAAGAAGATTAAAAACAACTTTAATAGTCACAAAATTCATATACTGTACATTTATAATCTTAAAGATATTCATATGTTAACACATCTTTAAAAGACTGTATAGAAAGGATGCCTGGGTGGCTCAGCCCGTTAAGTGTCCGACTCTGAGTTTCAGCTCAGGTTATGATTTCGAGAGATCAAGCCTTGTGTTGGGCTCTCTGCTCAACGTGGAATCTTCTTGAGATTCTCTCTCCCTCTCCCTCTCATTTTCTCTCTCTCTCTAAAATAAATAAATCTTAAAAAAAAGAGACTGTATAGAAATATCATGCCTTGAGATATATCCAAAGGGGATTTCTCATTTGTGATCATAGAAAGATAAATACTTATTTCTGATATGAAATGTTTCAGGAGTTGAGTAAAATTTTACAGAATTGAAAAAAGATTTACTGTAGATTTTTGTTGTGGATTAAGCAAAGCAAACCTATAAATCCCTTTCTTTCAGACTGGTTGACTAAAAATAATTTGTAAGAAAAGGAAGAGATTGTATATGACATTGTTACTCTGGGTACCAAACATAAACTTTTATTTTTTATTTTATTTTATTTTTAAATATTTTATTTATTTATTTGACAGAGAGAGACACAACGAGAGAGGGAACACAAGCAGCGGGAGTGGGAGAGGGAGAAGCAGGCCTCCTGCTGAACAGGGAGCCCGATGCAGGGCTCGATCCCAGGACCCCGGGATCATGAGCCGAAGGCAGATGCTTACCTACTCAGCCACCCAGGTGCCCCAGATATAAACGTTTAAATAAATTCACAATACAATGAGTATTTAAGAGGATAGTTGATAGAAGAAGTCATTCTTTATCGGTGCCATTATTTATGTTTCTCATTTTTTACAAATTTTCTTAGAGAGATGCTAGATGGAAAAGTAAATTTCAAATGTTATAACACCTTGGCTTCATTAAAATTTTCTAATGAGAAACCTTATACTTACAGATGTACTAAATATTATAGGAATACAAATTGCAGATGATTTTTCTTAGTTTTTGAGATTAATAGTACTTATACTTTGTGGGCTCTTTTTTTATTATGTTTTTATTATTTCTTTTGAATGCATATCTTATTTTTTACCCAAGCCTGAATAATGTCTAAATTGTTTCCAACCCAGAATAATCAGATGGTGTAAAGGAGTGC
The DNA here is from genome assembly GCF_002201575.2 of Neomonachus schauinslandi. Classification (NCBI taxonomy): domain Eukaryota; kingdom Metazoa; phylum Chordata; class Mammalia; order Carnivora; family Phocidae; genus Neomonachus; species Neomonachus schauinslandi. Next base: position 61,267,872 of record NC_058404.1, read on the forward strand.
AATAACCATACATAAAGTGTGTAAAGCAGAATGGCCTGCAGTTATCATTGGAGTTAATGTCATAGAACTGTTATCTGAACCACTTCTTGTTTTTATGCCATGGTTTAGAATGTTTTTGTATTTGGTTTGGTTCATTGGTATTTATTTAATTAATTTATTTATTTAATTTTTTTAAGATTTTATTTATTTATTTGACAGAGAGAGATAGTGAGAGCAGGAACACAAGCAGTAGGGAGTGGGAGAGGGAGAAACAAGCTTCCTGGTGAGCAGAGAGCCCGATGTAGGTCTCTATCCCAGGACCCTGGGATCGTGACCTGAGCTGGAGGCAGATGCCTAACTGACTGAGCCACCCAGGTGTCCCTATGTATTTTTTTTAATAATTTAATTTTCAATGTACTGGGGAAAAAAACAAACTTTAGCCACAAATAATGAAGATAAATGGCTCTATCACCCACCCTGAGATCTTGTGCAAGTCTTGTGTGTGTGTGTGTATGTGTGTGCATGTAATTGATTTATAGCATTTGCCAATACTCTGCGTCTTAGATTTATTCAAATAATATTACTTTAGGATATACACTCCTTTGGGGGTTTGTTGATTTTTGTCCATCATCAGTTCCAGAGTCTCAAAACTGTGCATGACAACAGTGTGTTTGCTTTGGTGAACAGGTGTCAATGACAGCTATAACCTGCTTATACCTTGAGATCTATCCAAAGGGGATTTCTCATTTGTGATCATTGAAAGATAAATACTAATTTCTGATATGAAATGTTTCAGGAGTTGAGTAAAATTTCACAGAATTGAAAAAAGATGTACCGTAGATTTTTGTTGTGGATTAAACAGAACAAACCTATAAATCCCTTTCTTTCATACCGGTTGACTAAAAATAATTTGTAAGAAAAGGAAGAGATTGTATATGACATTGTTACTAAATATTACTAAATATTTCTACCTATGGTTAAAACATCTTTTTTTTAAAATTTTTTATTGTTATGTTAATCACCATACATTACATCATTAGTTTTTGTTGTAGTGTTCCATGATCCATCGGTTGTGCATAACACCCAGTGCTCCATGCAGAATGTACCATCTTTAATACCCATCACCAGGCTAATCCATCCTCCCACCCCCCTCCCCTCTAGAACCCTCATTTTGTTTTTCAGAGTCCATCATCTCTCATGGTTCCGCTCCTGCTCCGATTTCCCCCCTTCCCCTCCTGCTATCTTCTTCTCGTTCTTTTTTTAACATATAATGTATTATTTGTTTCAGAGGTACAGATCTGTGATTCAACAGTCTTGCACAATTCACAGCGCTCAGCAATGCACATACCCTCCCCAATGTCTATCACCCAGCCACCCCATCCCTCCCACCCCCCTCCACTCCAGCAACCCTGTTTGTTTCCTGAGATTAAGAATTCCTCATATCAGTGAGGTCATATGATACATGTCTTTCTCTGATTGACTTATTTCGCTCAGCATAACACCCTCCAGTTCCATCCACGTCGTTGCAAATGGCAAGATTTCATTCCTTTTGATGGCTGCATAATATTCCATTGTGTATATATATATATATATATATATATATGTATATATATATATATATATATATACATATATATATATATACATATATATATATACCACATCTTCTTTATCCATTCATCTGTCAATTTTTTTTGAAAGGTCAGAATTTTTTTTATTATTATATTAATCACCATACATTACATCATTAGTTTTTGATGTAGTGTTCCATGATTCATTATTTGCATATAATACCCAGTGCTCCATGCAGAATGTGCCCTCTTTAATACCCATCACCAGGCTAACCCATCCTCCCACCCCCCTCCCCTCTAGAACCCTCAGTTTGTTTTTCAGAGTCTATCATCTCTCATGGTTTGTCTCTCCCTCCGATTTCCCCCCTTCTTTCTTCTCCTCCTGATATCTTCTTTTTTTTTTTTTCTTAACGTATATTGCATTATTTGTTTCAGAGGTACAGATCCGTGGTTCAACAGTCTTGCACAATTCACAGTGCTTACCAGAGCACATACCCTCCCCAGTGTCTATCACCCAGTCACCCCATTCCCTCACCCCACCCCCCACTCCAGCAACCCTCAGTTTGTAAAACATCTTTTAAATAAAGATTAAATTTTATTACTTTAAACAACATTGGGATCTAAAATTTCCTAATGACATGTTGGTATTCTATAATTCAATCATTTTCTTATAAATCATATTTTTATTGACTGCAAGACACACTGATTTAAAGTAGCATATATATATATTTATATATATATATAAAAGAATAGTGATTTTACACAGATTAATGTAACATGTAATTGCATATTTATGGTGGAAAGATATTTAAAGTGTAAACCCATCCAAATTACATACCTCTTTTATTTGAAGCTCATGAAATTTGCCTTAGGTTAAAATATTGATAATTAGTGTGAACCATCACACTAATATGTAAGGGTTTGACATTATTGTTTTCTCTATACTGACTTTACCTCTTATTTCTCATATTCTGATGTTGTTTAGTAGTAGTATATTAGATGTTTTTTCCCTAGTAAATGATAAAAGGTCCCAAATTTTGATGTCTAATTAAAATAAATTTAACTTTGCTAGTTAAAAACTAAAACAATCTAATATTAACTTTATTTTTGGAAATTATATTTGGAATTATACTTCATCCTTAGATTAACTCCAGACATCACTGAAACAACCCATCATGACTAGATGACTTCCAAATTTTCAATATGGAAGCCCAGATGGTAATGAAACCGAAGCCTCACAATTTGAGGTTAAGAAATCTCAGCACAAATTTTAAATAATATCTATTCTAAATGTCTGTGCCATTTAAAAGTCAACAGTTACCCTTTTTTCATTCTGGCAAATTTATATTTTATTTTTTATTTAGATTCTTCGGCAGTGAAATATGGACTTCTAAGTTTGCAAATTCTCAAGTCCGTATTTTAAGTGTGTTTATTGACTGTGTTTTATGATTCTACATAGCAGTCTGTTCTCTAACTATTGTATTTTTAAAATATCATTGTACTTGGAATAACAGAGAAAGGAAGAGGTATTGCATGAAAAAGGGAAGGGAAGGAAAGGTAGAAGAAAGAAAAGAAAGAATGCTTGGAATTACAAATGGAATAGATCAGAGATGTAGAAGGAAGAGGGATTGCTCAACCACTAAATGGAATAGGATGAAAAAGATGACATAGAACGCTGGCAAGGAGGAGCTGCAGCAACTAAGGAGAGCTGTGCTTGCCTCTATCAGTGAGCAGATGATTGTGGAGACAGGGAAACCAACAAGAGTGCATTCTCAGCCATGTTACTGAGGGGTGATTCTAGTGAGTCTGGAGCCAGCATGCGGGTGCTTAATCCTGGTAGGAAACAGTTGTATTTTTCAAACTCAGGCCTACATTAAAATCATAGGGTGGGTTAGTTAAAACACGGTTTGCTGGGGCCTGCCCCCAGTTTCTAAGTCAGTAGGTCTGGGGTGAGACTTGAGAATTTGTATTTCCAACATCATCCTAGGTAATGCTGATCACACTGATCTGAATCAATCCTTTGAAAATCACCGCTATGTGGGATTTGCACTCACATGACCCTCCTGCTCTGTTAGTGCTTAGGGGACTGATGACAGGGGAAGACAGCCACCAAATAATGGGTATGGATCAGGGATGCAATAGGCTCTCAGGGTCATTGCTCAAGAACTCATTTGACCCTTCAGTCTGGTGCCCTGTTGCCCACAAGAATCCAGGGAAGCCCAGACATCACACTTGAGTCCTACATTTCGGATGGGTCTGAGGGATGACTGCTGGGATGTAGTATGGAGTAGATGGAGTAGATGCTCCTGGTAGATCTGGTGGAAGAGATAAACTACATATGCAGGGTGGGCTTCAGATTCTCTCCTGGACATGGCAGTCGGGAGTAGAACAAGTATCATATAGAAATGCACTACTGGCACAGAATATAGGAGCCAGAGGGATGGATTTTGAGAATATGAAGGCCACTACTTTGTCCCACAGTGTGGTGAATGCTGTTGCCCCAAGAATTCACGTGGAGAAAAATCAGAAGAGGAGTGAGATTTATAACGGGAGATGTGACAAAGAGTTTCAGTAAGATAAGGGATAAAAAGTCTAGGTTTGGCAATAAGGGAACTAATGTTAGAAGAATTTTGGTAAAGTGATCCTGTGGTCCTGGTAGTAGCAAGATGGCTTTGGGCTTATGACGGAATGGACGGAGAAGCAGAGAGCTTTTCAATTGCTTGAAATGCAGGGGACAAGCTAGAAGATCTGAATACTTTTTGCAATTTATGGATGGAAAAGAAGCTTGAGCATTTTTATCTGCTGAGAAAGATCTAGTAAAGTGAGAGTCTGAAGACACAAGAGGAAAGGGGTAATTAATTCCAGAAAAGGAAGGGGATAATTGATTTTGTAAGTTTCTTTAGGAAGTCGGAGGGGTTCTGTGTTCAGAGCATCAAGGAGCTATTAAATGTCACATGCTATTTCTAAGGTCTTTCTTGGGATTATTGTTATGTGGTAATTTATTTTGATACTTTCATTTTGTCTCAGCTATAATGAGAAATTAAATTTGGAGGAGTTAAGTGCAAATTTTTATTTCTTATACTCAAGGTATTGCTATTTATCATCACTTTCTTTTTGTATACTTCCATTAGGTGAATAATTGGTCACCAACTAAGAAATTTCCCAACACAGACTTTTTTGGTTGTTTACTTTTGTTCTTTGCCTTTTAGGTGGCTTACTTGATTTATTTTTTTCCTATAATATAAAAAGTAGTCTTGGAAGTACCTCAAAGTAAAACGATCAGTTTGATTCAATTAAGTGTGTGTGTTTTGTATGTATGTTTGTTTTTGCTTTTGTCTTTTGTTTTGGTATCCTCTATTTAAGTTAGGATACCAAACTTTAAAAAAAAATAGTATCTGCTTACATATTTCATGTAAAAGAAAGTGTTAAAACTTGATTGTGGGGCGCCTGGGTGGCTCAGTCGTTAAGCGTCTGCCTTCGGCTGAGGTCATGATCCCAGGGTCCTGGGATCGAGTCCCACATCAGGCTCCCTGCTCAGCGGGAAGCCTGCTTCTCCCTCTCCCACTCCCCCTGCTTGTGTTCCCTCTCTCGCCGTCTCTCTCTGTCATATAAATAAATAAAATCTTTAAAAAAAAAAACTTGATTGTGGATCAAATCTTAGTTCTACCCTTCAGGAACACTTCTTTGGAAAACTTTATATCGTATCTCCTTTTAAGCTGATTTTTTCCCCCTAGAACATAAATAACAAATAAATAAATTCTGTTCAGCTACTTGACCATTCTGTAGATGGTTCATATAAGTCTGAACAGTCTATCAGCTAGGCATGTCTGGGTGTAGCTTGCAGGACAAGGGTGGAGTTGCCAGAAAAAGAGAGAAAGGGATATTTGGACCCAGACACAGGGAAAGGTTTTTGTTTTGTTTTGTTTTGTTTTGTTTTTCCCACCCGAAACAGTGTGAGACTCTGTAAGGAGGGAGAAGTCAAGGATGAAAGAGAAGCCAGGGGCTGAAAATGGAAGTTGAAGTAGGATTCCAATGCTTGGCACAGGTAAAAGCCAAGAGATTTTGCTGATTTTATTGCAATTGTGGCTTTTTTCCTAAGTCATATGCTAACTAGGACTTGGTTGGAAGGATGAGCGATAGGCATGCTTAGGCTAACTGGGGTATAGGGGTCTTGAGAAGGAGATTGCTAGTCATTTGAAGACTGTGTTTTTGAGTATTGCAAGAGTTGCAAACTCACGGAAACATCAAGCTTGTCAATGTGTCAGCAATAAGGGTTCTTTGCAGGCTCTCTATCAGACTGGATTGACTGGGTTTGCCTTAGGTGCCAATCATTGTGCTTAAGTGGGGTTGGGAGATAGAAGCTTGGGCAAAAACTTTTGCCTGTGTTATCTACTAATATTTTCACCTTCTTTGTTTGTTTGCTTGTTTTTTATTTTTATTTATTTATTTTTTAAGATTTTATTTATTTATTTAATTGACAGAAAGAGAGAGAGAGACAGCGTGAGGGGGAACACAAGTAGGGGGAGTGGGCGAGGGAGAAGCAGGCTTCCCGCTGAGCAGGGAGCCCGATGCGGGGCTCGATCCCAGGACCCCAGGATCATGACCTGAGCCGAAGGCAGTCACTTAACCAACTGAGCCACCCAGGCGCCCCTGTTTGCTTGTTTTTTAGCTAAGTATTTAGTAACTAACGATAATTCTGCATTTCCAATCTTCTGCTATGGTTAGATTATTTTGACTAAGTTACTGCCAATGATATATAAATAGAAATAAGGTGTACAACTTCAGGGTTGAGCTCTGTAATGGAAAGAGGATCCCGCCCTCTACTTCTCTTTTCCTTTCCTCCCTCTAACTGGAAATCAGAAGTAATAATTGTGAGAGCATCTTAGACCATGAAATGAAGCCAATATAGTGACGATGACAGGGCAATATGTTAGAAGCAGCATAAGACATCAATGCTGCCCCACTGACATACCAATTCTCTCTTGCCTACTCAGTCATGAGATAAGGTGAAAGAGATAAGGTGGTTTTGTATGTTTTTTTGTTTGTTTGTTTTGAAGTACTACATTTTGTTTTTTTGTTACAGCAGTGTATATCCTAATCAGTACATTTCTCAAGATGTGTCATCAATTCATTCAACAAGTATTTATTCAATACTACATGCCTACCCCTTTTCTAGCAACAGTAAATAAGAGCACAAAGAAAATCCCTACTTTCACAGAGGGTACTTTCTAGTTAAGAAACTAGCCAGTAAAAGGATAAATTTTGTGAAATACATAGTTTTTAAGTGAGTAGTATGGTTAAAATATAGTAGGAGTAAGAGAATATTATGAAAAACTATATGTTAACAAATTGGAAAATGTAGAAGAAATGCATAAATTCTAGGAATATATAAACTACCCAAACTAACAGGAAGAAATAGAAAATTTGAACAAATCAATTACCAACATTAAAATTGAATCAGTAATCAAAAAACTCCCAACAAACAAAAGTCCAGGACCAGATGGCTTCACAGGCGAATTCCACCAAATATTTAAAGAAGAGTTAATGGCTATTCTTTTCAAACTATTTCAAAAAATAGGAAAGGAAGGAAAAGGGGCACCTGGGTGGCTCAGTCGGTTAAGCATCTGCCTTGGCTCAGGTCATGATCCCAGGGTCCTGGGATCCAGCCCCAGTGGGCTCCCTGATCAACAGGAGCCTTCTTCTCCCTCTCCTGCTGCCTCTCCCCGCTGCTTGCTTGCTCTCAATCTCAAATGAATAAATAAAATATTTTAAAAAAAGAAAATAAAAGGAAGGAAAACTTCAGATTCATTCTATGCAGCCAGCATTATCTTGATACCACCCGGATAAAGACACCAGTAAAAAAGAGAACTACAGGCCAATATCCCTGATAAGTAGAGATGCAAAAATCCTCAATTAAATACTAGCAAAGTGAATTCAACAATAAATTTAAAAAAGCATTCACCTTGATCAAGTGGGATTTATTTCCAATTTGCAAGGTTGTTCAGTATTCACAAATCAATCGACATGATACACTGCACTGATAAAAGAAAGGATAAGAACCATAGGATCGGGGCGCCTGGGTGGCTCAGTCGTTAAGCGTCTGCCTTCGGCTCAGGTCATGATCCCAGGGTCCTGGGATCAAGTCGTGCATCGGGTTCCTTGCTCAGCAGGGAGCCTGCTTCTCCATCTCCTCCCTGCTTGTGCTCTCTCACTCTCTCTCTCTCAAATAAATAAATAGAATCTTTTTTTAAAAAAATAAATGAAGAACGCCTGGGTGGCTCAGTCGTTAAGCGTCTGCCTTCGGCTCAGGTCATGGTCCCAGGGTCCTGGGATTGAGCCCCTCATCGGGCTCCCTGCTCGGCGGGAGGCCTGTTTTTCCCTCTCTCAGTCCCCCTGCTTGTGTTCCCTCTCTCGCTGTGTCTCTCTGTCAAATAAATAAATAAAATCTTAAAAAAAAAAAAAAAGAACCATAGGATCCTCTCAGTCAATGCGGAGAAAGCAATTGACAAAGTAAAACATCCACTGATGATAAAAACTCTCAACAAAGTAGGTTCAGAGGGAACATACCTCAATATAAAAAAGGCCATATATGAAAAAATGACAACTAACATCATCCTCAATGAGGAAAAACTGAGAGCTTTTCCCCTAAGGTCAGGAACAAGACAAGGATGTCCACTCTCACCACTTTTATTCAAAATAGTATTGGAAGTCCTAGCCACAGCAATCAGAAAACAAAAAGAAGTAAAAGTCATCCCAATCAGTACGGAAGAAACAAGGCTTTCACTATTGGTAGATGACATGATACTATATATAGAAAACCCAAAAGACTCCACCAAAAAACTGCTAGAACTGATAAAATGAATTCAGTAAAGTCATAGGAAACAAAATCAATGTACAGACATCTGTTGCATTTCTATATACCAATACTAAAGGGGCAGAAAGAAATTAAGAAAACAATACCATTTACAATTGCATCAAGAATAATAAGATGGGAACATTAGTCACACATACAATGGAATATTAGTCATAAAAAGAATGAAATCTTGCCATTTGCAATGACATGGATGGACCTAGAGAGTATAATGCTAAGCGAAATAAGTCACAGAAAGACAAATACCACATGACTTCACTCATATGTGGAATTTAAGAAACAAAACAAACAAGCAAAGGGAAAAAAGAGAGACAAACCAAGAAACAGACTCTTAATTATAGAGAACAAATTGATGATTACCAGAAGGAGGTTGGGTTAAATAGGTGATGGGGATTAAGGAGTGAGTGCACTTGTCATGATGAGTACAGGTGATGTACGGAATTGTTGGATCACTCTTTTGTACACCTGAAACTAAAATAACACTATATGTTAACTAACTGGAATTAAAGTAAAAACTTAAAAGAACAAAACAAACAAACAAACAAAAAACCTAAACAAAAAATATAGTAGGAAAAGGGGAGGGATAAATGCTAAATGGGAATTAACTTTAAGATAACATCAACAGAAAAGACCTGACTGAAAAAAGTGATTTTAGAGTTAAATCCTGAAGTAAGTAAGAAAGCAGCCATGCAGACATGGGATAAGGAGAGAACATTCTAGGCAGAGGCTTGATGAGTGGAAAGACTATGAGACCATACTGTGCCTGATACAGTAGGGGGTGAGTGAAGGAGGGAGAGTCATGAGAGATGGGATTAGTGTAATAAGGGGGCCAGGTATTGTAAATCATGTTACGGACTATGGATGAAATGTGAAAACAATGGAGGGCTCCCAGTGGATGACATAATTCAATTTATATTTTAAGAGGATTACTCTAACAGATTTGCAGAAAACAGAAAGTTTCAAGAAAAAAGCAGGCAAACCATCTAAGAATCTACTGTAATAACACAGGTGTGAGATGATGCTAAATGGACAGGATGTATTTTAAAGGTAGAGCCAGCCAAATGGGGGACATGAGAGAAATGGTTCATGAAAGATGTTTTCAAAGTCTGTGTTATGGGGCACCTGGGTGGCTCAGTTGGTTAAGTGTCTGCCTTCGGCTCAGGTCATGATACCAGAGTCCTGGGATCAAGCCCTGCATCAGGCTCCCTACTCATCGGGGAGACACCCCCACCCCACTTGTGCTCTCTGGCTCTCTCTCTGTCAAATAAATAAATAAGTCTTTAAAAAAAAAGACTATATTATGACTAACTATAAGAATAGAGTTGACATTAACTGAGATGATTAAGGAAAAAAAAAAGTGATGGCAAGAAAAGCTGATTGGGGGTGGGAGCCAGGCAATAGTGAAGTTCTGGACATGTTGAGTTTGGGACGCCTGTTGGATATCTCAGTGGAGAGGCTGAGTACAGAACGGTATATGTGTCTGGAATGTAGGGGGAATCTGAGATGGAGAAATATTTTAAGAAGTCTTCAGCATGTAGACTATATTTTAATCATAAGTCTGGAGGAAGTCCCTGGAGATTGAAAGGTAGAAAGGAAAGATATGCAAGGACCAATCCTGAGGCTTCAGGCTATTCCAACATCCAAAGTCAGAGAGATGAGCAGGAAGCAACAAAAGAGAATGAAGAAAGTGGGTAGAAAGGTAAGATGAAAACCAGGTGAGTGTGGTATCCAGGATTCTCTGAGGAGAAAATGTAAGACATGTCTTTCTGGAGCTCTTCTTTCCAGGCTCTGGTTATAGCAAAAGACACAATTGACATGGATAGTATGTTCTATCAGACATGCCACAAGTTAATGGGACCATCAACCCAGTTTAGAATGTCAGAGGTGGATGAAATCGTATATAACTAAGCCTAGAATCATAAAACAACTTGATTTAGGCAGAGAGTTGACAATTTTGAAGCATGACTAAGTCCAGCCTAGAGTGTAGAATATCAAAATTCCTGCAGATCTGTATGTTTTAACCTTTAATTCAACGACATTTGACACCCTGCTTAGAAATGTAAAGAACCTAACCTGAATAGCTCATCAGATAGAACGCCACACCACCATCTTCAAGAGATTAGTTGTGAGAGAAAATTCAAGCCATGATACCTCCCCTTATGAAATGATGCTGGGCCCTTAACAATACGCAGGTACTGATGATGGTCATTAGCCTGTGAATTCCCATGTCATTCATGTGTAAAATTCATAACAAGCAATTTTCCTATCTTTACATTGAAATAATATTTACCACTTTAAATGCTATTTACCTTTTGTATGTTACTGTGTTTTGCCCCCCTCATTTGAAGCCATGTGTCTTAAAGACTGGAATAATGTTTTTAAACTTTTTATACTGCCTTCTTCACCCCTTCTCCTTCTTTTTGCTTTCATAAAACTAGTCTTAATGAGAACATTTTCTAAAAACTTTTGTTGTTGTTGTTACCATCCTTTTACTTCTTAAAACTCTAAACATATTTTTGTTAATTATTTGGTAACATAGTCTCTAGCTCTGTTTACCATTATTCTAAGGCTGGTACTGTTATTATTTTGAATACAAGATAAAGATGTTTGGAAAAAACACTGCAATGGTGGGTAAGTTTTAATGAGTTGATTATTGTTCTTTAGCACTACTGATGTGAAGATATTGATAATGTATTCCTCTTTTTTAATGTTCTTTAGAAATTCTAAATGAGTTTTGCAATAATTATGAATCTCATCCAAATACCTCATCACTATATTTACTTCATCCTTCAAATGCCAGCTAAAAGGATGATTGATATGTATGAATATTATGTCAGTGGTGCATTTCATTTGTCTGAATCAGTGATAATCTCACAATGTTTTTATCCTACACTAGTTTTATAATGTTCATTGAGGTATTCAATTTCTAAAGGAAGCAATAGTGACCCCCCTCCAATGTATACGGAGGAAAAAGTTAATGAATGGCCCTTTAAATTCATTTAATAGGCAGTGTACTAGCTAAACAAACATACTCTTGAAAATTATTAATTATTAATTAATTAATAATTAATGATGAGTACGGGAGATGCATAGAATTGTTGAATCACTCTTTTGTACACCTGAAACTAAAATAACACTTTATGTTAACTAACTGGGATTAAAGTAAAAACTTAAAAGAACAAAACAAACAAAAAAATTATTAATTATTATTAATTATTGAAAATTATTAATGGGGAACCTGAAATAACAGTTCATAGGTTTGTTTTTGTATTATTTTGCATTTATTTATGGTTATGTAATCAATTTTACATTTTATTCATATTATTTATTCATAATTGTCATAATATTTTTGTTAAGGATATATGAATGAATATGCTAAAATTGCCCATACTAATATTTCATAGGGTGTGACTTCTTTGTTCCCTCAATTTGTGAGAAATTTCACATTAACTGCAACAGGATTGCTGTTTCAAATCATTCTTATGGCTTCCTATAGTCAAAATGAAATAGTCCCTTTGGAACAGCAAACTATCATTGCTGTGTCACTGTTCTCTAAAGAGGAGAAATTGTGGAGTGAGTAGGTGAACATGAATCCTACTGATAACATCTACCCAAGACTATAAAATTTTGTGACTCAATCAGAGAATGCAAGGAATCCTGTCAGATAGAATTTTGCCCTCTACTATCTCTTTCAATATTCTCTTTTAACCTCTTACTATTGCTTTTTATCATTTTATTTTTTAAAGATTTTATTTATTATTTATTAAATTCTATTAACCCATTCAACTACTAGATTACCATATTGTACATAATGAAGACAGAGAGAGAGAGAGAGTGCAAGTGTGGAGGAGGGTCAGGGAGAGAGGGAGAAGCCGACTTTCCGTTGAGCAGAGAGCCAATGTGGGACTTTGATCCCAGGACCCTGAGATCATGACGTGAGCCACTTAACCGATGGAGCCATCCAGGCACCCCTCTTATCATTTGATTTATCTCCAATGTTCAAAAATTAATCTCATCCACATCTTTTTTTTTTTTTTTAATTAAAACCTGAAAAGAAATCTCTATGAGGCACTAACAGATTCTGGCATCTCTAAGCCATCACTATCACATAAAACTCAAGGGAAAAGACACTGGGGTCCTGACAGAAAGCAGGATGAGAATTGGCTAAAAGAAATTTCTGTGAGGAAGTTATTATTATTACCCATCCTGTGATCTGATGGGAGAAATATAAGCTATTTACACGAAAGGAATGAGCTTCTTTAACCTAGAGAGGTATTGTGCAGTAAATGTCGATATTCCAAAAACCACTTTAGGCATTCATATATTTATACAAATTGTATATTCTTGAAATATATTCTTAGATTTAGATATGAGGGTCTTTGATTCACTATTAAATTTATTTAAATTTAAAAAATCCAACTTTGTTGAACTAGTCAATATAATAGTATGGATTTTGGACCTGCATGAGGAGTACCATTAATTCTGTGGAGAGAGGAGTTTTAATTTTGAAAAAAAAAAATGAGATTTGTCGGGGCACCTGGGTGGCTCAGTTGGTTAAGCGTCTGCCTTCGGCTCAGGTCTTGATCTCAGGGTCCTGGGATCGAGCCCCGCATCGGGTTCCCTGCTCTGCAGGAAGCCTGCTTCTCCCTCTGCCCCTCACCCTGCTTGTGTTCCCTCTCTCGCTGTCTCTCTCTCTCTGTCAATTAAATAAATGAACAAAATCTTAAAAAAAAAATGAGATTTGTTACAGAATTGCATATTTATTACGGAAGTAATCCTCGTATAAACTAAGGTGTTACACAATGCTGAAATTAATTCGAATGGTAACATTAAGGTTAATAATTCTATACTCTATAGGGCATGACTTAACATAAATGAACTCTTTCATTCATGTGAGGATAATAATTTTTGACATTTAATTTAAAAAAATGAACTGGTGTTAAAATGAATGCAATTATGACCATTTAAAACCATGTTCTCTATTACATCATAGGATAATACCCATTAAAATGTATAGCTAATACTAAATTAAGTCACAAATTCTAAATACCAGGGCAAAAAGGAAATCTTTTTTTTTAAGAATTATTTATTTATTTGAGAGAGAGAGACAGACAGAGTGAGAGAGTAGGGGGAAAGGCAGAAGGAGAGGGAGAGAAGAGGGAGAGGGAGAGAAGCAGACTCCCCACAGTTTGGGGAGCCCAACACGGGGCTCTATCCCAGGACCCTGAGATCATGACCTGAGTCAAAATCCAGAGTTGGATGCTTAACCGACTGAGTCACTCAGGCATCCCCCGCAAAATCTTCTGCATTATTTCTTGACTAGGTGTGTTAACACAAATTACTATGTACAATACTAAGTATAAACCTTGAAAGTGATTAAATTACTTGTTTTCAAAAATCATTTTAACAGTGTCTGATTGCCAATTCATCACTTTAATATGATAGAAACATAAATGTAGGCTTCCGTTATTTTACAAAGGCTCTTTGGACATAGGTATTAATAATAACTATAATACTTAAAATTTTCATAACTACCTATTATCAGATACTGTGCTATGCTCCTTCCAAATATTAACTAATTTGATCCCCCACAACCAACTTCTAAGAAAAAATATCATCATCATTTTATACTTAAGAAAACTGAAGCACAGCTGTAAATTACTTTTCCAAAGTCACTCACAGCTAGAAACTGATAGAACAGGAATCTAAACTAAGGTAGCCTGGCTCCAGAGTCATTCTTGTTAATCACAATGCTATTGTGCCTTTAAAATTAGATGTAATTTTGAAACTTGCATTTTAATGTGTACAGAAATCTATGCACTCATGCTCGTGACCCTCGTTTATAGAAACACAAAGCCTACCATGTAAAAAATTGAGGTGTGTACTTTTTAAACCTAAGATAGTTCCATGGAAATCATTTAACTTTTTATTTTTATGTAGGTGTTTCATCAGCAAGTAATTTTTCTTTAGTTTTCTTTTCTTTTCTTTCTTTTTTTGTTTTCAACAACACCTTTGGGGCATTGGTAAAAAGAGCAAGTTTACTTGATGGTAATGGTTATCATACGAGATCACAATCCACATGCCTTCAGGGCTCAGGCAGGTAATGAAAATGATTAAATATATAAGACAATAGGGAATAATGGATCCACTGGTAAATTACACACACAGAACAGTCCCTTTCTACACACTTCAAATTCACTGTTTTTTCACTGAACAACAAGTCTATCACTGATGTCAGCCTCAGGCCTTCACGTTTGCTGCATATTTCTGCTCTAGAATTATGTAAGTATTCCTCACGATGGTTTAAATGACTTCGATAGAAATTATTTTAGATATGACTATTTGGTTAGATCTCAAGGTGTAACATCAACAGGCATTTCCTTTGTTATTCTTTCTGACAAATTTCAGTAACCTTTATTTTCAGATGGTAAAAGTAATTTTTAAGGAATATGAGAAGGAAAACCTTCCAAAAGACTCTTCTTTCTAAGGCCCAGGAATGTTCCACTCTAAAACATCTGATCTAGCATGCATTTATTAGGAATTCTTTCAGATGCTCCTGTTGTCTTTTCACCAAAGTCCTCTCCTGTATTTACAATCATTCTTGGATCATGTCTTTTATGTGTGAGTGTTGGTTAAAACATTGTCTTCCACTGATCTTGGAGCCTACATCCCCACAAAACCAATAGAAATGTTACCTCTTTTTAACTCCAGGATTGCCATTACAAATCATTCTTGTGACCCTCCATAGTAGAAATGAAATGGGGCTTTTTTTCCCCCTTCTTCTAGTTCAGAACATAAAATTGCAGTGAACTAGCTTTTGTGTATTATAGTTATTTATGAACTGGAGCTGTGGTGAACTTTACTATTCAGTTCTGACTGCTGGCTGTGTGGATTAATCCACAGGACTGAGACTGATGGCAGAGAGACCAGTTAGAGCCTATAATAATCTAAGCATAGGTAAGAAGGACTGGGACTGAGGAGATAATAGAAAAGGAGTGATAAAAATTGGAAAGTTGGTGTGGATTATTTTAAATCCTTCTCATAGATTTGCTGTTGACCTTCGAGTATTTAAGAAGGAAGTAAGAAAACAGCCCAAAGAAACCAGCATTTCTGTTTCCAGTGTTTCTGTTTCCTGAGCAATGAATGCCAAGTTGTCCTTTTTTTTTTTTTTTTTTCCTGAAGGGAAAAGAACTTAACATACTTGTAAAACAGGACGTAATGCCACTTTGATGAAGCTTTTTCAAGAATAACTAGTACATGAAACATGAGCAATTTGTCTATTTAAGATTTAACTGGGATGGCACCTGGTGTTCAGAAGGATTCATTGACATGAATTTTAAAGTTGAAAATGCTACATAAGCAATCATAAAATATAGACAGTCAAAATAAATGAGACAGTCTCTTAAGGCATAAACTATTCACAGGAAATTTCAACCCTAAAACTATGCAGCCTTTTAAAGTGAGTAATATGGGTATTTCTAGGTCTCATTAGAATGAATTTATTTAATTAAGAACAAACTTTAGTGATAGGCATTCTTTGAAATCTAATAGTGCACTAACCAAAAGAAAAGCAAGGAAATAATTATGTTGGATTTATAGGTGATTATGGAGATCCTCTGATAAGAATGCTTTTAAAGAAGTGTGATTCTCATTATGTCATATAAGGTTTAAATCCCTTTTAACAGCTGGATCTAGCCAGTTTGTATTTTGGATTAATTATAATCATATACATGCAAAAAAAAAATACATCACATCCGGATATATTATTGCTCAGCAAAATTCAGAAAGGCTGGCAAATAGGAGACGGTACATTTTAGTAAGACTTGATTCTCCACTAGTTTCAAATGCTTATACAGTGAGACCAGGAATTTCTCTGAAATTTCTATATTGGCAGCTCCAGAAATCTCTCTATGCTTTACAACCCAGTTCTTCGGGTGGCAGGATTGTACTTTGATCTCCAGCACGTGCCTGGGGGTTTCCACTTTCTCAGAGAGCCCTCCCACTCTCCGCTCTGCACCAGACTTCAGTTAGTTGCTGCTTTGCCCTTGATGGAAGCCTTGGGCACCTCTGGTGGGACTCTGTCCACCTTCCTGTTGTGACCTAAGCTTTTGGCCAACTCTAGACTTCTAACACTCTGTGGGAGTCCTGTATACCCCCGGGGTGTTTCTCTCAGCTTGGTGGTCTATCTGGTACAGCCTTCTCTGCTTTGCACACTTGAGGCCGATCTTTCAGCACTCTGGCCCCCCTCTCAGCCTTCTCCATGATGACGCTGTATATTCAGTAAAGGGCCCGTGGGAAAGAATTGGCAGTCTGACGCGGACGCACATTGTGACTGGGGTATTTCAGAATTCTACTCCCTAATCCCAGCCCCACAAGTGGCAGTTTAAATTGTGACAGGTTCTGCTATCTGTGTTCTTTTTTATGGCAGGTTTTGCTCTTGCATTCACATGGCCCTAGAGTTCAGGATAGCTATGGGTCACTTCTGCCCTAGGAAATATTTGTCCCCATGTGGAACTTAGTACCTTGAGCTTTCTTTAAATCCTTAACTCCATGAATGGGCTTTATTTATTTATTTTTTTCTTAAAGATTTTATTTATTTATTCATGAGAAACAGAGAGAGGGAAAGAGAGGCAGAGGCAGAGGGAGAGGGAGAAGCGGGCTCTCTGCGGAACAGGGAGCCTGATGTGGGACTTGATCCCAGGACCCCAGGATCATGACCTGAGCCAAAGGCAGACGCTTAACTGACTGAGCCACCCCATGAATGGGCTTTAAAACACATATGTTTGGGGAGGGTATGTGCTCTGGTAAGCGCTGTGAATTGTGCAAGACTGTTGAATCTCAGATCTGTACCTCTGAAACAAATAATGCAATATATGTTAAGAAAAAAAAAAAAGAAGAAGAAGAAGGTAGCAGGAGGGGAAGAATGAAGCGGGGGAAATGGGAGGGGTAGAGGAACCATGAGAGACGATGGACTCTGCAAAACAAACAGGGTTCTAGAGGGGAGGGGGGTAGGAGGATGGGTTATTGAGGAGGGCACATTCTGCATGGAGCACTGGGTGTTATGCACAAACAATGAATCATGGAACACTTCATCTAAAACTAATGATGTAATGTATGGGGATTAACATAAGAATAAAAAAAAACAAAAAAAACAAAAAAACACATGTTTTTATAGGTTATCTAATTTGTTCTCATGAACTGTAATTGTAAGTAGTTCTGGGAAGACATATTTACATTGTTCCAATTACTAGAAAATTAAAATTAATATTGTAATAAATTTTATTATAAATATCTTTTGATATATTTGTGTGTGTGTGTGTGTGTGTAAATACCTCTTGGGTATATCTTTAGGAATGGAATTCTGGACCATAGACTATATGTAGGTCATACATATTAATTTTACATGCATCTTATACTCCATGAGATATTGTTATTGCTCTTTGGTTATGATTTACTTATATTTGCCTACATATTTTTTTCTTTCCATTACTCTATTCCTAAATGATTTTAGGTTTTTTTTTTCTGTTATCATCTCTTTGTATTGAAAGAACTACTTTTAGTAATTCTTTCAAATGAGAGTCTACTGCTGATGAATTCATTCAGTTTTACTTTGGTTCCCAATATTTATTTTTATTCTTCAGTCCAAAAGATATGGGTATAGAATACTACTTGGCAGTCATGTTCTTCCTGGAATTTAAAGGTTATTCCATTGTCCTCTGGCTTTCATCATTTCAGTTGATAAATAGTTAACTGTCAATTTTATTGTTGTTCCGTGAAGGCTAAACTTCTCCCAGTGCAACCCCCCAGCTGCTTTTCAGTTTTTAATTTCTTTTTATCTTATATTTTACTATGCTCAGGTATCTTATGCTTGTTTGCTTATTTGTGTTTCACTACCTGGCATCTATAATAATTCTTGAATCTACAGATGATACATTTTACCAGTTTTAGAAAAATCTCAGCCATTTTTTCTTCAAGTATTATGTTAGCATCACCTTCTCTCTTCTGTTTTTCTTCAGTTACAATTACACCAGTTAGACCTTATTCCCTGTACACACATTTTATCTTATTCTTCATTCTTTTTTTTCACTTAAAAAAAGATTCTTCTGGTGCTTTATTCTGGATATTTTTTCCTGAACTTTATTCTAATCATCTATTCTTCTTTACCGAATCCATGAATCAGTAATCTTTTTTTGTAAAAGGCTAGATAGTAAATATCTTATGCTTTGTAGGATATACAGCTTAGAAAACTCTGCATTATAATACAGAAAGAGTCATAGACGTTATGTAACCAGGTGGATATGACCATGTTCCTATAAAATATTAGCTATCAAGTATGCCATATTTGGACCGTGGTCTGTAATTTGACAATCCCATGTCTAATATAACCTATAGAGCCCATAATTTCAATGACTATATTTCTTGTATCTAGAGTTTATATTTGACCATTTTTATAGTCTCTAGTTATCTAGTGAAGTTTAACATAATACCAAATATTTTCTAGCACATTAATTGTTATTTTAACATTTGTGTCTAATAATTTCAACATCTGAATCAACTCTGAGTCTAATTCTATTGCTTGTTTTTTTCTCTTAACCATATCTCTTGCTGTGTCTGTTAACTTTTTAGGAAGCTGAAGTCTTAATAGGAAAAACTGTAAAGGCTCTAGATGAGACATTATCTTCAGCATGTAGTTAGCATAGGGACATATCCAGGTTAAGCTAGATCAAGACTGAGTTTTAGAGCTTTTAAGACCTGCTGTATTTCTACTTCTCCCTTATTCCCACGGTTATTTATTTTCAGAACTCCCAAGTGAAAGTCCTGGGAATTTACTAGAAACCCTATTCAGTGGCAAGCCCTACATGCCACATTTTTTCTCCCCTGTACTTTGTGACTGCTGAAAACTACATTTAAGTCTTCACTTCTTTAGTATTGGATTCTGTATGGCTTTTCTGTACCTTCACAGCTTATGAATTGGTGAGTGCCTAGAGGAGATATACAGTGCTCACTTACTTGGTCTTTCTTTCCCAGAGAGATCTTGTTACTCTATCCTGGCCATCTTAGAAGCCCTGGACTTCTGGATTTCACCAACCAGTTTTAAGAAATGGGAAGAAACTCTGTTTAGGTTTTCCATCTCTTAGCAGCCATTCTGCTTAGCTTCTCAGCTTCTCTTTCTCATCTTAGAAATTGATATATGTCTTGTAGTGAAGAGTGGCATAGGGTATCAGGTTCTCCTTGGTGAGTTTCTCTTCTCCTGGGATCATGGCCTTTCAAGTACTGACTTACTTGCTAGCCTTTGAATGCCTTTAGATAGATGTTTGATTTTTGTTGTTTGTTCACTTGTTTGATTAATTTCCAGATTCTCTGTTTTTTTGTTTTGTTTTGAGGGGACATTTTAGTTTGCTATAAGCTAGTCCACCATTACAGGGGAATGAAAATTTACCTATTACATTTTTAATCTCTTGAAAATAATTCAACATGATATTTTCCCCTCTTTTTATCACTCTGTGCAGTTTATTTTCAGTTTGCTATATCAGAGTCATGCTCTGCATTTTTCTTCTCTGCTCTGTGCCTGAGCAGGTCCCTCAAACTGTATTACCTACACTCCCTTGCTGCCTGGCTTCCTATTGGGTTTGGAGAGTGGGAAGCACCAACCGGGAATCAAAGCAGGCCAGCTGAGAGGCTGAAACATCCATTCCCTTTCTTCATGGAACGCATTCTCAACCTTTGGCCACAGGTACTGTGGGGAGGCTGCTCTTACATAGGTCTAGTTTCCATTTGGTTAGAGTGTCATCATGCTCTGCCCCTTTCATGTATTTAGGCCTAAGTGTAGATGATGGGGTTTCTTGCTGTTGCTTAAAACTTGGTGTTCAGCTTGACCTTGGTTGTTCCCTTAATCCTACCAATTACCCTTTTAACATCCCCTTAGTTAAGGTTTTATCAGTTAATCTTTTGACTATGCCATCTGCTCAGACCCTGACTGATACACATTCACATTCCTCATTGGGGTAATTTAGAGGGTCTTTTGAGGATATAGAGCTAGGATGCTTAAGTTTTTGTCCCAAACTATGGACTTTTAAATAATGCAGGCTTGTATTCAACAGAGTAGAACCTAAAAGATAATAAAGAGTAATAATTTCATAAAAAGAACTCCCGAAATGCAAGTGTGCATTAATGGAAATTCTACAGCTACAAGACACAGGATTAAAACACAAAATGTTAGTTATTAAGTAGAACAAGATACATAGTTGTTAAGTAAGATTCCAAGTGGCAATGTACTACAAAGATAAGTCAGTAATTAAAATGCATTGGCCTGGACTAAAATGCGGTGGAAAAAGCTTGACTGGCTTTAGTTTGTCAGTGTCATTGACTTTGAGTATTTTTCATTACTACAACAATTAGTCTAAGATTTGCAGTTCTTCCCTTGACATGCTGACCTTTTCACATTGATTCTTTTTACCTGCTGCTAGGATACAAAATCAATATAATCAAGCAGGCAAATCACTTGATACTGAAATTGCCTGATAATAGAGGAGAAAATCTAGTTACCCAGTGTCCTTGGATGTGCTTATACACGTATAAAGACAGGCACATAGGCCTACTTTAAAGTAGGTCTGATTTACACTCACATCCTAATATAGGACCTTTATTTTTAAAGAAGTGCTATTGAACAGAAGCCAGTGAGCAGACATGTCAGGTTCATTTTTGATGCCATCCGTCCTTGATGACATCATATGGTATTTCTTTTTCTTTTACTTGTAGAGTAGTTTTGTTAGATTTCCTCCAATCCCCATTTTTCTCCTAGTTCTGCATTTCATCTGACATAGAGCTAGGTGAAACCAGATCTGCAATGAAAAATTTTAAAGGGGTGATGCAAAGAGATGGTGGACCTTGGTCATTTTTTTCCTTTTCCATCTCTTCGCTCCTGTGGGGGACATGCTGGTTATTTGAAGTATTAACAGCAGCCCCATCAAGCCCTGTGTTTTTCCTGCCAGAGACCTGGATCTTGTTCACAAAAATCCAAAGCAAATGGTTTTCTCAGTAGGGGTACCCTGACAGAATTCCTTAAATCATAGTACATTAGTCATCATAGCCATCAATTTATCAGTTAGCTTTAATATACTACTACACAATCTATATAAAAAAAACTGACTAGAGTACTTGTAAAATCTGTGAAAAATCATATTTATTTATTTATTTAATTATGTTCAGTTAGCCAGCATATAATACATCATTAGTTCAACGATTCATTAGTTGCGTATAACACCCAGTGCTCATCACAACACGTGCCCCCTTAATACCCATCACCCGGTTACCCCATCCCCCCACCCTCCTCCTTTCTGTAACCCTCAGTTTGTTTCCTGGAGTCCAGGGTCTCTCACGGTTTGTCTCCCTCTCTGATTTCTTCCCATTCAGTTTTCCCTCCCTTCCCCTGTGGTCCTCCGTGCTATTCCTTATGTTTCACATAAAAATCATTTTTAGAACACTAATGCTCTATTTGGAAAGTCTGTTCTTTTACCATTTTACCTCCTGAGAGAGAAAATCCTATAGGGATTCCTATGACTTAGGTATTTGCTGGAAATTATATTTTATTTAGGTATGTTATGTGTTAATCATTTTCAAGAGTGATAAAACATATATGCTGATTTAAGATGATAGTGCATTTCCTTTTGAATATTTCATCAAAGAAAAACTTTTTAAAGTTACTTTTTAAAATAGTGGTGATATATCTTATAATCCTTTATTATGAATCCAGGAATCAACCCGGTAACAGGATAATTTAAAAAATTTACAACACATTTTTCCCTTTGGAAGCAATCTTCACATAACTCATATATGATAATGATATTACATATTCTCAACATGTAATGCATTAACGTTAACTGGTGATAAGTTGAGATATTCATTCTTAATGTCTGGTTGGAAACTAGTCACAGCTTTTAAAAACTGCTGTTTAGCAAATTAAACAAGTCTTATATAGAATAATGTATTTTTATAGCTTATCTGTAATTCATTCCATGAATAGGGCAGATGGGGCTAGTTGGAATCATCATCTCAACTAGTGCCTTATATTTGCTGAGATTGGGTCTCATGACTCTAATATAAAAATGCATTCTGACTAAAGACCAGTTGTTTATCTCAACTTTTAGTGGAAAAAAAGTGATCAGTGTTGGTGTTTAAATTATGAAAACATTTGGGGCGCCTGGGTGGCTCAGTCGTTAAGCGTCTGCCTTCGGCTCAGGTCACGGTCCCAGGGTCCTGGGATTGAGCCCCACATCGGGCTCCCTGCTCAGCAGGAAGCCTGCTTCTCCCTCTCCCACTCCCCCTGCTTGTGTTCCCTCTCTCGCTATGTTTCTCTCTGTCAAATAAATAAAATCTTTAAAAATAATATTATGAAAACATTTCAGAATTGAACTGCAATTGAAAAATATATTCTTTTATTAACTTTATTTTTTAAGAGTAGTTGAAGCTTCACAAAAGAAATAGGAGGTAGATAGAGATTTCCCATCATCGCCCACTGCCACATGTGCATGGCCTCCTGCATTATGTTAATTTGTTAATTAACAAATTATGTGCATTTGTTAATAAGGATGAACCCACATTGAACTTCAAAATCACCCACAGTTCAGAATTAACCTTAGGGTTCACGTTTGTTGTATATTCTGTGGGTTTAGACAATCCTATAATGACACATACCCATCTTTCTAATATCACACAGAGTAGTTTCACTGCCCTAAACGTTCTCTGTGCTCTGTGTATTTATCCTTCCTTCTGCCTCCAAACCCATGACAACCACTGATGTTTTTACTATCTCCATATTTTTTTTTTCTTTTTCCAGAAGCATATAGTTGTAATCATACGTATATGGCCTTTTCAGACTGGCTTCTTTCACTTAGTACTATGTACTTAAGGTTCCTCCATGTCTTTTCATGGCTTGAAAATTGATTTCTTTTTAGCACTGAATAAAATTCCCTTGTCTGGATGTACCATAGTTATTTTTCCATTTACCTACTACCAAAGATGATAGATAAAAAACTGATGGGCATCTTGGTTGTTACCAAGTTTTGGCAATTATGAATAAAACTGCTTTAAAGATCCATGTGTACGTTTTTGTGTGGACATATTTACAACTGTTTTGAGTAAACGCCAGGAAGAGTGACTGCTGGATCAAATGGTATGTTTAGTTTTGTAAGAACTTGTCAAACTATCTTCCAACATCAGCACTGTATGGAAATTCCTATTGCTTCACATCCTCACCAGCAATTGGTGTTATCAGTGTTCCAGACTTTAGTAATTCTATTTAGTATTCTATCTATTCTAATTCTATTCTATTTAGTAATTCTAAGGTCTATTGTGTGGTATCTTATGCATTTTCCTGATGGCATATGATGTGGGATAATTTTTTCATATGCTTATTTGATATCTGTATATATCTTTAAGGTCTTTGGCCCATTATTTCATTGGGTTGTTTTCTTAATTTTATAGTTTCATGAGTTCTTTGCATATTTTGGATAACAATCTTTTGTCAGATGTATTTTTTGCAAATATTTCCTCCTGGTCTATGACTTGTCTTCTAATTCTCTTGACATTGTCTTTCATTGAACAGAAGCTTTTAATTTTAATGAAGTTCAGCTTGACAATTATTTCTTTCATGGGTTGTGTCTCATGTTGTATCAAAAAGGCATCACCATATCCAAGATTATCTAGACATTTTCCTATGCTGTCTTCTAGGAGTTCCATAACCCATTTTTTTTTCTTTGTTTAAGAATCATTCTAAGTACATGTTCTATATAACCACTTTTTAAAATATATCATATAAGAGAAAAATAAATGACACATTGTTTTTATATTGGATTATATTTAGATTTTTTTTGACTGTGAAAGTAGCCAGTGTCTTATGAAATAAAATATATTTGCCTGACATTCTGAAACATGGTTATTATAACTATTTAGCATAGATACTATTGATAATTAAAAATTTTTCAGTGAAAAAAATTATTTCACCTAATACAGTAAGTTATGTAGTACCATTGATGACACTGATAGATTCATCTTCACTTGGAATAATTACTAATAATTATTATAACTAATAATCCTATATTAAAGGATTATTTAGCTACTTTATTAAAAGCATCCTGGAATTTTGTGCTATATTTTAGAAGTTCCTTCTCCTGCCTCTCTATCAATGCATTCATTCATTCACTCAGAAAATATTTATTAAGTACTTTCATAGACACAGTAGAGGTTCAATGGATATTTGTATTATGGATAAATGATTAAATAGAATGCAAATGAGAGTGATATACATTTTTGATGAATACTTATATATTACCTTTTATTTTTTGGCTCACTGATCCTCTATTTAATGAAGAGTCTTTCATTTGTTAGCTCTTACTCTGGAATATTTACCTATAAGTTTTAGACACAGGATTCATATAAATAAGAGATAAGTATTCTTGGGGCACCTGGGTGGCTCAGTCGTTGGGCGTCTGCCTTCGGCTCAGGTCATGATCTCAGGGTCCTGGGATCGAGCCCCGCATCAGGCTCCCTGCTCGGCGGGAAGCCCGCTTCTCCCACTCCCACTCCCCCTGCTTGTGTTCCCTCTTGCTGTCTTTCTCTCTGTCAAATAAATAAAAATCTTAAAAAAAAAAAAAGAGATAAGTATTCTTTCTGTACATGGGTACTTTTTAAACAAAGTAAGATTTTAAAAGACATTTTTGTGCCCAGATCCCTTTCTATCCTAAAAGGGAAGGCAAATAAGGTGGCAGGAGTTTGTGGAACATCTCTTATTTCTTTCTGTTTGTTTGCTTGTTTTCTCTGAGAAATAGGGAAAATAAGAAGGCATAAGCTCAGTAAGGATAGGAGAGGATGTATTGTTAATTTGAGGAGAAGAGGTCTGGCCTGGTCTTCCAGAAATGTAGAAGAGTGAATGAAACAGGAAAAAGATACTGGGTACCATTAAAGTCCCACGTGTGGTGAGACGATGAGATTCAAATCATGACACAACTCACGTGGTAATGTGGTTTTTTCTAGCTGCATGAAGCTTTGTGAGTTCAGACCCCAAGGAGAAGGAAATTTGGCTTAAACTACAATTGTGACTTATCCAAGCACATAGTTTGAAGGGAGCATAGCATAATGGAGTTATGGGTACATGCCTGAAAGAAATTAAAACTTACCATGGAATTTAAGCTAGTAATAAGAGAAAGGAAGGCATAAGAATGGGGTCATAAAGAACATTGAAAATACAGTAGAAATGATGGATTGAAGGTACAAGTGGGTCTGAGGCATTTTTGGAATTAGAGTACTAGAGGAAGCAAGCTGGAAAATAGGAGATAGTGGTTGGTGAGTGGGATATTTCAGCTGAGTTTTTAAAGCAGTGACAATTATTGGTAATTAAAAACATAGGCATGATTATGTGAGGAGCTGAAGTATGTGGAGGGCAAACCCATTGAAGAAAAGGACATCAAGGAGCTGAGTGAGACACCAAGATCAAAAGTCATCAATATAGATAATAAAATTATCAAGCATTTTGAATAGAGTTATTGCGGTTATAAGTTTTCAAGGAATAAGAGGAATCACAAAAGAGGAAGAAAAAGATTATAATTATGGAGGAAGATAGTGAGTGTAACAAGGATGGGTGATTCCTGAAGATTATTATCAAAACCATGAAATTTTAAGAAGGAGGAGGGAGAGAGAGCATGATCTTAGCAATGATTAATAGGTCTTGTGACAATTCCTGAAACTCCAGCGGAACAACTACCCTCCTCATTCACCTCCCCTGACCTTCCCCCTGCCATCCAGGCTTTTGTGGGAAGAGTGCAATGGAAGAAATAGCCACCACTGGAGAAGACTTTAGGGGAAGCAATATCCTCAGTGGAGTGGCAGTTTTAAATAGGGAAAAATATTAATAAGAATGTTGAGCTAGGGGTTAAAAATATAGGCAGTTTTACCAAAGCTTGATCATGAATTTTGAACATCACTATGCAACAGTTTCAGGAGATATATGTAGGGGCATTACATAACAGAATGGGAATTTGAGACTAATGTCAACATATTTAGGGGTTAAATCCTAGAAAGTCATTATGTAAATGTAAGAAACTGAAGATTTGCTTAGTGTTGCAACATGCTCTGTTTCTCAGAAATAACTTTTAGAAATGGATTCCATTGGTTACTTGTTTGGAAATAATTTGGTTTGGGAATAAAATGATCTGATTGATGAATATTTTGCTTAACTGAGATCATCTCTTCATAAATTAACAAACATTTAAATAATTAGTATAAATAAAACAGAAACATTAAAACTTTTGAGAATTTTTTCATCTTTCTTTGAGTACATTTAATGCTTTGAGTTTATATTTATATCTTTTTTAATATATTCTAATTATTACTGCAGACTTTTGATGCAGAAGGATTGGGATGGATGGGTGGGGTGATAAGGTTGAATTGACATTAACTCTTTATTAAATCTAAGAAATAATTTTCTGAGAGAATGAGGTAGTGTTTGTGTGTGTGTGAGAGAGAGAGAGACAGAGACAGACAGAGACACAGAGAAAGAAGTAGAGAAGGGGAGAAGTGGAGGGAGATATAGCACAGATATTTTTCATGATATTTTTTCATCACTGAGTTAAGCAAGCAGTGAGAAAATCACTTTTAGCAATAAAGAGGAGAAGATTGGCAGCTACTGAGTAGAAGAAGCTGGTTAAAAGGGATCAGTAGTCAGAGAAAGGGAGAGAGAACATCTAACAATAGCTACCTAAGTTAAATGGCATTTGAAATTACTGAGATAAGAGACCTTGGTAAAAGTACACCTTGGATCACATTATTTATTGATGGAAATAAAATATTTTATAAGAAGTAAGTTGATAGTGGGAATTTGGGATTCACTACTTTGAAGAGGACAGGCTTATGTTTCAGTAGCACAAGCATAAATTGATACAAAATATGAGAATAAATGAACTTCTGAACACATTATAAGACAAAAAGTAAGGATTGGGTAATACTTAATACTCATTTTGAGAGCTCAAACCAAACTACATAACTGAGTGCTGTGTAGAAAGAAATTAATATGTATGTCAAATTGTTCTTCAATTTTGGTAAGATCTTCAACTATTTTCCAAAGTGATTTTGAATATACTATCTAATATCATTTTCTCTGTGAAGTAATATGTGAATTATTCAGAAAGGAAAAAAAAAATAAACCAAGAGAAGAAAAAATTGTGGGCACTGGCAAAAATCACTGATGTGATTTGAATTGAAGTCCATTAAATGCCATTCAACATTTTTCTACATTAAAAGAAAAAAGTAGAAAGATATAACAATTTTTAATGACCTGTCCTTTTTCAACACTCTTCGTTGGTTTTAGGGGGCAAGGAAAAGGACAAACTCTGATCAAAAGAAGCTTTAAACTCATTGTGTAATGACTAAGATAACATAACTTTTTGTGTGTGCTACCAATTCCTGAGCCTTTACAAGTTCTTGTAAGTCAAATATACTTGCTTTACATTCACTTCAACTCTGCAGGATTAAGATTCCATATTCCTCTGATCTGCTAAGTCATATCACATATGCATCTAATTTTCAACAACAGAAATTCTGTTGATATGTCTTTTTTGTTCTGATCTGCATTATATGTGTCCTTGTATGCTTATATTTTTGTGCCTTTACAATCACTTTAGTAGGAAATCAGGAAATATATGCTATGTTAAGTTTGCAATATTTAATTCCAAGTACTTTTTAAATATACAAATAAAAATGAATTAAAAATCATAAACCTATTTACTGACAAATGAGGGAAATATTGAAATGTTGCAATCTGTCTTGGTTTCAATACCTTAACTAAGATTCATATTTATAATTGTTTATATTAATTATGGCAGGCACAATGAAAATAAATGGGGAAAATTCTCTAAAAAGAATCAAAACCAATTATTATATTTTTACTCTTTCCGAAAATAATTATTATAGATATTCTATGTGAAGAACTTTACTTGGTGATTTGGAGATTATAAAGATGGATTAGACAGTGATCCCTGACTTCGAGGGGCATTGAACTTAGTAAAAGAAATAATCCATGAGATAAATAATCATAAGATTTGATAGAAGAGGCCCCATGCATCAAAGAGTTATGGTAAAATGTGCTGGGTATTTAGAAAAAAAGAAAGAATGGAGTCTTTTTTCTGAGGGATTTGAAAAGCCTCTATGGAAAAATTGGAATGAGTTTGGTCATTAAAGTATAGCTAAAATATGGAGTTGGTGACAGTAGCGAGGGTAAGAATGGACCTACCAAGAAAGAGACAGGAACATGAATAAATTAAAATTCTGGAACAGGAGGCTCAACTGAGCCAGAGGCTTGGAGATGTAAAGCTGAGTGAAAGATGATATGGGAAATTGCTTAAACTTGGTTATTTCCTTCTGTAGGCAGTGAGGAGCTTTAAAGATTTAAACAAGGCAATGAGATGATAAGAGTGGTTCATCAAGGGGTGCCTGGGTGACTCAGTTTGTTAAGCGCCTGCCTTTGGCTCAGATCATGATCCCAGGGTTCTGGGATTGAGCCCCACGTCAGGCTCTCTGCTCATTGGGGAGCCTTCTTCTCCCTGTCCCTCTGCCTGCCTCTCTCTTTCTCTCTCTCTCTGTCAAATAAATAAATAAAATCTTAAAAAAGAAGAGTGGTGCATCAAGATTAGTCCTGTAACTGTTGAATGTTTTATTAAGTGGGGATTATTATCCAAAAAGTTAAAAGTAAAAATTTCTTTAAATAAATATATTTAATAAATAAATTTATTTATTTAAATACATAACAATTTGTATCCTCTTACCTGGAACAGAAGCCAGTGAGCCATTAACTGGTAAGAACAGTTAAATAGTAATTGAGACAAATTTCCTGGAGACTGAGTGAAGACTAGCGTAAGAATGCAGAAACTCCTGTGGGTAGGCTATCTTAGTGAGAACCAACACTATGGTGTGTTTTACTTATACATCCAGAGCATTCTCTGTAACAAAGACTAGTCTCAAGGGGAAAAGTTTTTACAAAAGCCCATTTCTAAGGCTCTAGGATAAGGACATAGTTCTTACTAAAGGATACTCTAGCTTTCCTATTACTCCTGAAAGGAGAAGAAAAACAACCACTGGAGAAACATATATGAAAGTCACAGGCTAGAGATACAGGCACGTTAAGACTAAGATTTCATCAAAAGGTAATAGAGTACCTCCCCTCACTGACATCTTGCCAAGACACCAATGAGGATGATACAATAGTAATTCATTATAATGGAAAGAGATGCAAGACATAGACTCTGAGGAGGTGTATTGAGGGAAACCCATAGTCAAGAGGAGAAAGAACAAGAGGGACACTAGAAGAGAAGTACCACTGATATGCAAGAAAAGAAAAAAAAAGAGTTATTTAGATGCCCACATAAAACTAGAGAGGGCAGAAAAAGAGGTGTTAAAGAACAAATGCAGCAAATAGAAATAATTAGGATAAATAAAATAGAAACATTAAAACTGTTTTGAGAATATTTCATCTTTCTTATTAGCTATAAATTTATAGCTTTTGAGTTGGCATGTATACATCCTATTAATTCTGTTTCTTTGAAGAACCCTAAAACACTGTTTATTCATAGATGACAATATTGTATAAGTAGAAAATCCCAATAAATTGACAAGAAAATTTCCAGCCTATAAGCAAAGGTACAGGACAATATAGCTTACAAGAATAATACACAAAAGTTAGTTGTTTTCCCATATAGCTCAACGAACAATTAGAATTTGACTTTAAAGAAACAAAGTCATTTACAGTATCACCAACCAAATGAAACATTTCGGTGTAAATCTAACAAAATATTTACAGAATCTATCTAAGTGAAAGGAATACAACTTAAATGAAAGAAAGAAAGTGATCTAAGTAAATGGAGAAATATGCCAGGTATATATGTAGGAAGACTCAATATTATTTACATGTAATTCTTCCCAGTTTTAACTATAGATTCAGTGTAATCCCAATCAAAATCAGGGCAAGCTACTTTTTAAAATAGACTTCATTTTTTGGAGAAGTTTTAGGGTCCCAGCAAAATTTAGTAGAAGATACTGAGACTTCCCATATACCCTTTACCCTCACACATGCAGAGCCTCCCCCATTATCAAAATCCTGGACCAGAATGGCACATTTGTTATAATTGATGAACATACATTGACTCATCGTAATTACCTAAAATCCATAGTTTACACTTCTGATGTTTTACATTCTATAGGTGTGGACAAATGTAAAATTAACCTGTGTCTACCATTATGTTATACAGAATAATTTCAATGACCTAAAAATTCTCTGTGTTTTGCCTATTCATCCTCCCTTTCCACTAACCCTGGTTACCCACCGACATTCCTTACTAATTCTATCATTTTTTTTTCCCCAGAATGTCCTATTGTTGGAATCATATAGTACATAGCCTTTTCAGATTGGCTTCTTTCACTTAGTAACATGCATTTAAGATTCTTCCATGTATTTTTTTTTTTAAGATTTTATTTATTTGACAGAGAAAGACACAGCAAGAGAGGGAACACAAGCAGGGGGAGTAGGAGAGGGAGAAGCAGGCTTCCCGCAGAGCAGGGAGCCCGATGTGGGGCTTGATCCCAGGACCCTGGGATCATGACCTGAGCCAAAGACAGATGCTTGATGACTGAGCCACCAGGCGCCCTGTTCCATGTATTTTTATAGCTTGATAACTCATTTCTTTTTGGTGCTAAATAATAGTTACCTGGATATACCACAGTTTATCTATTCAGCTACTGGAGGACATCTTGGTTGGTTCTAAGTTGTGGCAATTATGAATAGATTTTCCATAAACATCCATGTGTAATTTTTTCTGTGGATATAAATTTTCAACTCATTTGGGTACCAAGGAGAGTGGTTGCTGGATTATAGGTAAGAATGTATTTAGTTTTGTATAAAACTGCCAAATTATCTTCCAAAGTGTCTATACCATTTTGCATTTCCATCAGCAATGGATTAGAGTTCCTTTTGCTTCACATTCTTGCCGGCAGTTGATGTTGTCAGTGTTTTGGGTTTTGGTCACTCTAATGTGTGTAGTGCTATGTTGTTTTAATTTGCAATTCTCTGAATACATATGATGTGGAGCAGTTTTTCATATGCTTATTTTCCAACTATATACCTTCTCTAGTGATGTGTCTATTCAGAGCTTTTGCCCATTTTTAAATCAGGTTGTTTCTTTTCTTTCTTTTTTTTTATTATGTTAATCACCATACATTACATCATTATTATTATTTTTTTTAACATATAATGTATTATTTGTTTCAGAGGTACAGGTCTGTGATTCAACATTCTTACACAATTCACATCGCTCACCATAGCACATATGTTCCCCAATGTCTATCACCCAGCCACCCCATCCCTCCCACCCCCCCCACTCCAGCAACCTTAGTTTGTTTCCTGAGATTAAGAATTCCTCATATCAGTGAGATCATATGCTACATGTCTTTCTCTGATTGACTTATTTCGCTCAGCATAATACCCTCCAGTTCCATACACATCATTGCAAATGGCAAGATTTCATTCCTTTTGATGGCTGCATAATATTCCATTGTGTATATATACCACATCTTCTTTATCCATTCATCTGTCAATGGACATGTTGGCTCTTTCCATAGTTTGGCTATTGTGGACATTGCTGCTATAAACATCGGGGTGCACATACCCCTTCAGATCCCACATTTGTATCTTTGGGGTAAATACCCAATAGAACAATTGCTGGGTCGTATGGTAGCTCTATTTTCAACTTTTTGAGGAACCTCCATACTGTTTTCCAGAATGGCTGCACCAGCTTGCATTTCCACCAACAGTGCAGGAGGGTTCCCTTTTCTCCGCATCCCTACCAACATCTGTCATTTCCCGACTTGTTGATTTTAGCCATTCTCACTGGTGTCTCGTTGAGGTTTGATTTGGATTTCCCTGATGAGAGCAATGTTGAGCACTTTTTCATGTGTCTGTTGGCCATTTGGATGTCTTCTTTGGAAAAATGTCTGTTCATGTCTTCTACCTAGAGCAATCTACACATTTAATGCAATCACTATCAAAATACCATCAACTTTTTTCACAGAAATGGAACAAATAATCCTAAAATTTGTATGGAACCAGAAAAGACCCTGAATAGCCAGAGGAATGTTGAAAAAGAGAAGCAAAGCTGGCAGCATCACAATTCCAGACTTCAAGCTCTATTACAAAGCTGTCATCATCAAGACAGCATGGTACTGGCACAAAGACAGACACATAGATCAATGGAACAGAATAGAGAGCTCAGAAATGGACCCTCAACTCTATGGTCAACTCATCTTCGACAAAGCAGGAAAGAATGTCCAATGGAAAAAAGACAGCCTCTTCAACAAATGGTGTTGGGAAAATTGGACAGCCACATGCAGAAGAATGAAACTGGACCATTTCCTTACACCACACACAAAAATAGACTCCAAATGGTTGAAAGACCTAAATGTGAGACAGGAGTCCATCAAAATCCTAGAGGAGAACACAGGCAGCAACCTCTTTGACCTCAGCCACAGCAACTTCTTCCTAGAAACATCGCCAAAGGCAAGGGAAGCAAGGGCAAAAATGAACTATTGGGACTGCATCAAAATCAAAAAGC
The DNA here is from genome assembly GCF_002201575.2 of Neomonachus schauinslandi. Classification (NCBI taxonomy): domain Eukaryota; kingdom Metazoa; phylum Chordata; class Mammalia; order Carnivora; family Phocidae; genus Neomonachus; species Neomonachus schauinslandi. The sequence continues at coordinate 61,300,940 of NC_058404.1, forward strand.
TTTTGCACAGCAAAAGAAATAGTCAACAAAACCAAAAGACAACCAACAGAGTGGGGGAAGATATTTGCAAATGACATATCAGATAACAGGCTAATATCCAAAACCTATAAAGAACTTAGCAAACTCAACACCCAAAGAACAAATGATCCAACCAAGAAATAAATTAGGTTGTTTCTTATTAAATTTTATGAGGTTTTCTTTCTTTTCTTTTCTTTCCTTTTTCTTCTTTCTTTCTTTCTTTTTTTCTTTTGGTATGTTTTGGATATAGTTTTTTGTCAGATATGTGTTTTGCAAGTATTTTCTCCCAGGCTGTGGCTTGTTTTCTCATTTTCCTAAGAAAACTATTTTTTACTATATAGAAAAACTGATTCTAAACTTCTAAACTTAGTATAGAAAGATAAAACACTTAGAAGAATTAACACAATACTGAAGAAGGAAAACAAACTTGGAAGACTTACACTACCATATTAGAGGAATTACTATATAACTACTGTAATGAAGACAGTATGATATTGGCAAAAACAATACATATATAGGTGTCTTCATCCACTTAGGCTGCTATAACAAAATACCACAGACTGGGTAGATTATAAACAACAGAAATTTATTTTGCCAGTTCTGGAGGCTGGAAGTCCAAGATCAAGCTACCGCTCTGGTGAGCACCCACTTCCAGGTTCATAGCTGGTGCCTTCTCACCATGTCCTGGCATAATGGAAGAAGGCAAAGGATCTTTCTGGACCCTCTTTTATGAGGCATGAGCCCTCATCAATAGGACTAGCAACTCCCAATATTCTACCTTCTAATACCATAATTTTTGGGGGTTAAGATTTCAACATATGAATTTTGGGGATAGCAATCATTCAGACCATTGCAATAGGTCAAGGAAACAGAAGAGTCTAGAAATAGATCAAAACAAATATATCAACTGATCTATGACAAAGGAGCTGAGTCAATTTAATGGAGAAAAGAATAGTATTTTCAACAAATAATGCTGGAACAATTGGAGGTCTAATTGAAAAAAAATAAACAAACAAAAAAAATTTAAATACAGACTTTCCACAGAAGTTACTTGAAATGGATCATAGACCTAAATGCAAAAGCACAACTATAAATCTTCTTAAAGGAAGCATAGGGAAAAATACATTACTTTGGGCTTGGAGATCAGGTTTTAGATACAACACTGAAAACATAATCTGTGAAAGAAAGAAAATGATAAAGTGGACTTTATTAAAGCTAAAAAACATTTGCCCTGTCAAACTCACTACTAAGAGAAAGAAAGATAAGCCACAAATTAGTAGAAAATATTTGCAAAACGTATATCTACTAAAGGACTTGTATCCATAATTAACAAAGGGCTATTAAAACTCAACAATAAGAAAACAGATCCATTTAAAAATGGACGCAAATATGAACAGACACTTCACCAAAATGATGAAGAGATGCCAATTAATCATATGATAAGAAGCTCAACATCATTTGTCAGTAGGTAATTTAAAATTAAATGAACGATTAAATACCATCTATATATCTGTTAAAATGGCTAAAATTTGAAACAAACTGACTTCAACTGTTGGTAAGGGTGCAGAGCAATAATAATTCTCATTCATTTGCTGTTGGGAATGCAAAATGTTACAGCCACTTTGAAAGACAGTTGGGCACTTCTTACTAAGTGAATCTTACCAGTATCCATCAATTACATCCCCAGGTATTTACTCAGCTTATTTAAAAACTTATATCCACAAAAACATTGTACATGAATGTTTATGGCAGCTTTATTCATAATCATCAAAAGCCAGAAGTAACCAAGATGTCCTTCAATAGATGAATGTATAAATAATGTACACATATATAGTGGAATATTACTCAGCAATAAAAGGAAATGAACGATCAAACCAAGAAAAGACATAGGTGATTTGAAATGACTAGTGCTAAGGCTCTGTAAGATGTTATTAATAGGGGAAACTGGATGTGGGGTATACAGGAACAATCTTTGCTATATTTTCAATTTTCTATAAATCTAATACTGTTTTGTAATAGAAATTTCATTTTAAAAGTTAAACATATTAGAGGCTATCTCAGTATATTTTGGAATCATGAGTTAAGGCTAGCCAAGGAAATTTCATGATGTATTGTCCTCTGTTTCCCTCAAAATGAAAAGAAGAAAGTAAAAACAGAAATTAAAGTAATATCCAGATTCTTGGAATCATCATGTTATTGAAATCCCCATGTTTCCTAGGCTCATCTGGTGAATTAAGTGGAGAAAACTCATGTAGTTATTAAAGTATAAGTTTTTCAAAATTGTCAGCTCTTCATGGTGTCATGATAGCTTATCCTTCTAAGCAGAATTCTTAGAAGCAGAACTATCTTAACTGTTGAGAGGCTTTTTTTTTTTTTTCATATTTGGTAAGATCAACAAAAATTCCCTGGTTTCAAATATGGTAAGTTGAATTACCTGATAACTATACATATATTAATATTACACAGAAAAAAATTAAATACATACCTCTTATGTCTTCATTATGTACAATATGGTAATCTAGTAATTCAATCTTAGTTGAATGGATTAATAGAATTTAATCTTTGAATTCCTGTAATCATATGCTACAGCGATTTAGAATGGTGATCCTCCAGATTCATATTTCAGGGCAATAAAAATTGCTAATTGTTGCTTTTACTCTATATTGCTTGTCTTCTGTCAAACACAATAGTTTACTTGATTCAGTTTATATTTGAAATTTAAAATGAATGATGACATGATATCTTGCAAGTCAATCATTTAAATTGATTATGACATCTGTGTTTGAATTTTTTATGGATTCTTAAAAAGAAGTGTTTTCATTTCTATGGAATTTTAAGAAATTTTGTTAGATTTTTTTTCTTTTTATTTATTGCACTAATCTTATAGCTGTCATTAAGCAGAATCTAGGAGCTGACAGTTTTATTGTGACTATTGATTACATACATTTTTTCTGATTTTTAAAATTTATCCTATGAGCATCATATTCCAAACCCAGATTTTGCATTTATATTAACAATATTTGAAGAAAATACATATTTACAAACTATTTTGTTACTAGAAGCTTTAGGGTTAGACTTCCTTTTCAGTATGGGGTGTTATGTTTTTTACTAATTTTCCAAATAGATATTTGTGGAAAAGAGTTGAGGAGATATTGAAAAAGTGATAATATCTTGGTTAGTCTGTTTATAATTACATTTGCATATACTTTATAGCTTAAGAAATTTATCACAATTGTTTTTTTTTTTTTTTTCACAGAAGCCATAGATCAAACTCTTACTTATTTTTAGACTATGGTAAATAAATATACATCATTTTGCTTGTGTAAATAATCGAAATAAGTCAATCAGAGAAAGACATGTATCATATGACCTCACTGATATGAGGAATTCTTAATCTCAGGAAACAAATTGAGGGTTGCTGGAGTGGTGGGGGGTGGGAGAGATGGGGTGCCTGGGTGATAGATATTGGGGAGGGTATGTGCTATGGTGAGCGCTGTGAATTGTGTAAGACTATTGAATCACAGACCTGTACTTCTGAAACAAATAATACATTGTATGTTAAAAAAAAAAAAAAAAGCAGAAGATAGCAGGAGGGGAAGAATGAAGAGGGGGAATCGGAGGGGGAGACGAACCATGAGAGACTATGAAAAACAAACTGAGAGTTCTAGAGGGGAGGGGGGTGGCGGATGGGTTAGCCTGGTGATGGGTATTAAGGAGGGCACGTTCTGCATGGAACACTGGGTGTTATACGCAAACAATGAATCATGGAACACTACATCTAAAACTAATGATGTAATGTATGGTAATTAACATAACATAATAAAAATAAATAAATGAAAGTGGGCAAAAAAAATAATCACTTATAATTTACTATGAGGAAAGTAGAAGTAAAGAATTCCCCTTTTATGGAAACTGTAATCTCTGATCTTAAGAGGTTTCCCCCTTAGTATCATAAGCAGATCCTTTTTGATGTGCCTTCTGGATCATTTCCTTCTAATTTCCCTATGTAATAGTCCCAGCCTCCTCCCTGATCCTTATATACTCCTGGTAAGCATTCTCTTTTTATTTTAATGGCTTCCAATGAATTATCTCTTCTCAAAATTACTGCATTGATCTGACTTGATAAAATCCATTTGAAACTTGCAGTGATTTGGTTTTGATCTTCTTTTTAATTTAGGTAGCTCTTAATTCTTTATGGAAATTGGGAAGAGTGATAGCTCAGAGAATAAATTACCAGAATATTCTAAACACTAACTTTAGCCAGGTCTTTCAATGTCTTTGTCACTATTTTTGTAAACTTCCTATTCTGTTCTGTACAGTTGGTAAATTTCTGCATCTTTTTTACTTCATTTCTCTATACAATGAGGGAGATGCTGATAAGCAGTAAAATGTCCAACAATGAAGAATAATGGAGAGAATTTTTCATTCAAAAGCTTGAGTAATCCATAAATTAATAGCCAACTCCTAAAATTATTACCTTTACCAACCCTGAAGATTTCTCCAATCCACAATGGGTCTCTTTTTCAATTTGCATAGTCCTCATAGTGTCAAGTAAACAATAAGAATTTTTCTTGTTTGTGAATTCCATTTTTAACCTTGCCAAATCATTTGTAAGTTTTATAAAATCTTACATATAAATGATAGAACTATTCCAAAAAATTATTGATTAGTGGTTATGATTCTGCTCAATTATTTCAGTATTTTTCTACTATCAACATCATACATCCTAAGTTATTAAAATCTTAAAAATTTGAGATGTTGCCTATCACAAGGGAAAAATGTATTATTTACTTTGCTTTATTGCACCTGCCATACTGAATCATAATCATATTAAAAATCTTAGATGGGATACTTTTTGTTTGTTTTGGTGACTGAGTCCAATTTGTATTGTGAATAATTAGTGAATATTATAAGCAATTAAAATAATATATTCCTTACTTTTATGTCTGTTTTATTTTATTACATCCTAAAGCCCAAATAAATAAATATGTAATATAATTTCAGGTATAAATGCTATCTGGAAAACGAAATCAGTCTAAATGGATAGAGAGTGATGGGGCAATTTCAGTAAGGGTGAGAGAATGCATATTCTGAGATAGTGGGTTCTGATAAATGAGTGTAAAGCTCTGGAATAGGGACAATTATGATTTGTTCACAAGTGTCGCTAGCGTGGATGAAGAAGAGAATGAATAGAGATAAGCTCCAAAAGGAAGGCAAGGGGCAGACTATTTAGGACCTTGTACAACAGATGTTGACCATTCATGCAAACCACTGAATAATAAAATGGAAATGAAAACTCCTTGGGCCCAGCTCCCAGTTCTCAAATAACATCAGGGACAATTTCTGGTGAATAGGAATAATTTATAAATGAAATGTTTAGGACTTCAATAAATCAGTAACAAATAAAAGGGGGAATAATCCTTGAGAATCATTTCAAGCACACCTCCTTCCCCTCCTGCTACCACTGCTGTTTCTGCCCCTTCTTTTCCTTCTTCTCCTCCTCCTGCTTCTTCTTCTTCTTTAAGCAAGGAGATGAAAGCTCTTGAGGTTATTTTTGCTTACTCATAGGTCCCTAAATTCAGTGCACTTTCCAATTTACAACTACAAACTCAAAAAGGAAATTTGTAGTTGGAAAATTCTTTTTAGGACCTAAACCTCATCTGATCCCACTCAACACCTCAAAACCCCTCAGATAAGCAAGTCTTCCAATGAACAATTTTTATTTTCATGTATGTTGCTTTTCTAATGTAGCATACATATCTTCAGGCTTTTCTACTATCCAGGACTTGAGGCACTGAATATCAATTATTCACTTTAAACATATTTTTGCGGAGGTCCGGGTGGTTAAAATAGAATAAAAAGCTTGAAATTAGATACTTATACTTTTTAATATTTTTGATGTCTGAGGACTTTGTCTTAATCTATGACAATGCAGTTAAGAACATAAAGCATTTGACTGAATATTGAAGATCTGTTCTAAGTCAGCAATCCCATATCTGATGAGTGCACATGGGAGCCTACTGCTATTATACAAACAGAAGTCTGCCCAGCATTCCCAATCCCCTTGCCCTGTTCTTATTTTTCATACTTCTCATAACATCCTAACATATACCCAACGTAATACTGTAATTAATCTATTGGAAAAAAAAATTGTAGTCTCTTTCACTCCCATCATAATATACTCTCCACAAAGGTAAGAAGTTTTGTCTGTATCATTCCATGATGTACACCCTTTCAAAAAAAAAAAGTCCTGGCACTCAGTAGTTAATAGACATTTGGATGAATAAAAAGTGAACATTTACATGAAATTATTGCTTGAGTTTTCAAATAATAGCGAAAAAGAACTTTGCATATTATATAGATATAATTCCAGTAAATAAATATATTAGTAGAATCTATAACATTTTATATTTTATATTGTAGTGGTGAAGTAAGTATTCATTCACTAAGACACTATACATCAATGATAAGTAATAAAAAACAATTGTATATCGTGGAATGTGCGTATTGTCACATTTAGAAATGTGACAGCATGCATAGCCCTGAATAATGAAGATTCTACATCTATACCAACACTTGGCATTATCAATGTAAATATAAAATAAATAAAAGCCAGTATACTGGGCTTCCAATATTATATCATGTGGTTTGTATTTTCCTGACTTGATAACTTTGAGACTTTTAAAAAATTGTTTTTTTGCCACTGGTGTTTCTGTTCTCTGAAATGTCTATTTATATGACTTTTACTTATTTTCTGGTTTTGTTCAGTTGCCACTTTTAAAAAATTCTATGTATTTTTGTTGTTGCTCTTGATTTTATATGTTGCAAATAATTTCTTTTGCTTGGTGGCTGCTTTTTATACTTTTATTAATGGGTGACTTTGATGACATAGCTTTGAATTTTTAATGTGTTTAAATTAGTAAATATACCCTCTTTCTTTTTTTTTCTGTTTTTTTGTTGTTTTTTCTTTCTGATTAAAGAAACCTTGCCTAATTTTCAGGTCACAGTGATAGTGTTCTAAATGCAGTACAAAAATTTTCAATATTCTGCGTTTAATTTTAAGGTTTAGAAAGTATTTTTGTGTATGTAAAGTATGAGATCATGATCTAATTTGATTTACTTCTTTATGGATAACCTGTCCTGACAGACCATTTTCATAATAATGCATTGAAAAGCAATCTTCAATGAATAATCTGTCTTACAAAAAGTTTCCTTATATGCATACATCTGTTTCTGGGCTCTCTCATCTCTTTGAATTATCTGTCCACACTAACATCAAAGTACCTAATTACTGTGCGTTTATAAGTCTTTATAACAAATCTTGGTATCCATCAAGACAAATCATTCCCACTTTGTTCTTAGATATTCTTGATTTTTCTACTTCCAAAAGATTTTTGGTATCAAACTGTCAAATTTCATCAATAGATCATGTTGGGGTTTTAGAAATTGAACTATCAATTTAGAAAGAAATGATATGTTACTTCAAGTTTTATTTCATCTTCTTCTATAAATATAATGTAGTTATCCATCTATCG
>NC_058404.1:61308502-61362873 GCF_002201575.2 Neomonachus schauinslandi
GGGGTCGAGCCCCCGGTGAGGCTCCCTGCTCGGCGGGGAGCCTGCTTCTTCCTTTCTGTCTGCCTGCAGCTCCCCCTGTGTGTACTCTCTCTTTATCTCTCTGTCAATAAATAAAATCTTTAAAAAAATAACATATTCTATTAGATTTTAATGTTTACATTTATTTAACTTATTTCAAGAAATTCTATTGGTTCTTTTTCAATTCTTTGTAACATAGTCCTTTGTTGCTTGCTTTTTTGTATAATTATTTATCTTGATGTCTTTAATACATAAATATTTTGTATTATTAATCTCATAACTTAATGTTTGAAACTTTGGGTCAGGAAGACTTACTCTTTTATTAGTTATTAATTATGTTTTCTTTGTCTTAGACTTGTTTGGCTTGTTTCTTCATTTTTTTAAATACAATTATGAATTTGTTAAACTTAGTCTCAGGAATACTGAGGAACTTGCCTTGGTCATGCTTTTATCTTAAAGAAGATTTGCTGCAGATTCACTATCTAAGTCTACTTTAATTGGCTATCTCAGTTTAGAGGTTCCTAGAAAGTGTTGGTTGTGTGTATTAATGCATGGGGTGCATAGGGCCCATGTAAGAGAAAAATCTATGGTTACAAATTACAACAGAGAGTATTATTATTATTGCTGTTTTTAATTTTTTTCATAAAGAGGATTTATTGGTTCTTTCTTGCCTGTAACTGGGGTTTTTATAGCTCAACCCTTTATAATATGTAATTACTCATTTTAAGTATCTTGACTTTTTAAAAATTTTTATTTATTTATTTATTTTTAAGATTTTATTTATTTATTTGACAGAGAGAGAGAGAGAGACAGAGAGAGAGGGAACACAAGCAGGGGGAGTGTCAGAGGGAGAAGCAGCTCCCTGAGGGCTCGATCCCAGGACTTTGGGATCATGACCTGAGCAGAAGGCAGACACTCAGTGACTGAGCCACCCAGGTGCCCCAGTATCTTGACTTTTTTTTAAGGCCTCTAACTCAACTGCTCTAAATAATGCAAACACAGAGTTTAGACTACTATACTCCTTATGTGGCTAAAAAAATTCTGAGATTCTAGGTTACCAATACTTGTCAGTTCTTCCAAAGTAGCCTAAATTTTGTGTTTCTTTCAGTGTATTGATTTAACATCATATGTGTATATGTGTGTGTGTGGGTGTGTGTATTTGCCTTTGGAGATTTCTTGCAAGCTCAGTAATACATTCAACAATATGTTTCCTACAGTTTATCCATCAACCAGATATTTTATGGAAGCAAGATCTCTCAGACCATCTAGTCTTTTCATGGGTATATGCAGGTTTTATGATGTTAATTCCTGTTATCTCTAAAGCTGATTGCTCATAATTGGTATTTGATGAATAATATTTACTGTAACAGGCTAAGTTAAAATTTTTAAACATTTTCACTAACTTTTTGTAAAAAAATTTTAATTCCTTCTTTTCCCTCTTTCTCTATTATTTTATTCTTATTCAACTTTCCTCTTACCATCTTACTATCCTCTTACCGTCTTACTATTCTCATTAGAGGGGTAATTTTCTATAATTTAATTTTATAATTATTCAGCAAAATATGAGGTTAAAAATTGTTTCTTCTAGAACATAAGTAATTAGAAAATGGGTAAGGAGAAATGGATAGTTGGAAGATTTTCACTATCTTTATTCTTTAGAATTTCATTATTATTTGTCCATAGTATCACAAAAAATTTACGTTATTTTATGTCTTTTATGTTATTCTCTATGATTCATAAGACTGCATGTGTTTCTGATGGAAGCATTGTGTATAACCCACAAAACTTTGTGTCCACTATTCCATTAAACAAAACTACATCCTAGTGAGGGATGTGAATTTCATACTTCTAATAATATATGAATAGAAATAGTATTAATATTTAAGTATCAGTATTTAGTCTAGAGAGTGATTTTACATTTTAAATAATCCTGTGAGGTAGATATTGATATCAATATTTGACAAATGAAGAAATCAAACTCCGAGAGTCAATATAAGCTTATCACATAATTAATAATTAACAAAGGTGTAATTCCATGGTAACTTTCAATATCTCTGATCCTGCAGACATTTAACACTTGATTATCAAATAATAACTTAGTATCTGATTAGTGCTTGTAATCAGTTCGTTGCCATAATACACTATTTGTTTGTGATATTACATAGGTATTTAAACATTTCAGTAATTTACTATGAGTGGAATACATTTTTTGTCGTTGTTGTTTGAGGCAAAAGAAAATGAGAAAGGCTTTCCAGGTCAGTCCCTTAGGGGACAGTTGTAGCAGTTTAGTGTGAAATGCTTGAAACACATGATGTTTTTTACTGTCACATTTTATTCTTGTAAGTGTTTGTCCAAGTATGAAGTAATAGGAATCAGAGGCATTTTTATGTGGTTGAAAATTGGCTGATTTTTTTAGTTGTTAAAGTGTTAAAGGCAGTGATTCTTGGTCTCTGAAATATGTCCTCATTTCTACTTTAACCTTTTTTTATTATTTAGACCTGAATTATTTGTTGTAACAATGTAAATTTTGAGGTTATTACTTTTGGATTTTAAAACAGTCGAGTTTACTTATACTTGGTAGTGAAATTCTTTTAAAAATATCCATATCTTCTTATAATTCCTCAGAAATTAAAAAATATTATGTGACAAAATGTATTTACAGAGACTTCATCAAAGAGGAGATATGGATAGCAAATAAGCATATGGAAAGTTGATTGGCTTTATTAGTCATTATAGAAATTCAAATTAAAACTAAAATGAAATACCATTACATACCATTGAATACCATTAAATACCATTAAATGTCATTATAATTAGAGTAGCAAGGAAAAAAAAATAATAATCCCAAGTGCTGATGAAGATGCAAAACAATTGTAACTTTTATACATTGCTGGTGGGAATATAAAATGGTTCAACCAATATGGAAAACAATTTGTCAGTTTCTAATGAAGTTAAACCTACACTTATGTGACTCAGCCATCCTACTCTTAAGTATTTATCCTACAGAGGGCGCCTGGGTGGCTCAGTTGGTTAAGCGACTGCCTTCGGCTCAGGTCATGATCCTGGAGTCCCTAGTTCGAGTCCCGCATCGGGCTCCCTGCTCAGCAGGGAGTCTGCTTCTCCCTCTGACCCTCCCCCCTCTCATGTGCTCTCTCTCTCTCATTCTCTCTCTCAAATAAATAAATAAAATCTTTAAAAAAAAAAAGTATTTATCCTACAGAAATGAAGACAATTGTCTACACAAAAATGTGTCAAAAATATGCATAGCAGTTTATTTATAATTATCCCAAATTGAAAACTACCCAAATGTCCCTCAGCTGATGAATGGATATATAAGTTGTGGTATACACATACGATTGAATATTAGTTGTATCAATAAAAAGAAAATAAAAGAGTGGCTACTGACACATACAATAATATGGATGAACCCTAAAAGTATGCCAAGAGAAAGATGCCAGAATTGAAAGTTTACATACTCTATGATTCCATTTAAATAACGTTTTGGAAAAGACAAAACTATAAGGGCAGAACACAGGTCAAGGGTCACCTAGACTTGGGGAAAGAAGATTGACTACAAAGGGCTATGAGAGGACACTTTCAGGTGACATACTGCTCTGTATCTTGATTGTGGTATTATTTGCATATCTGCATACACTTGATAAAACTCATTGATCTATAAACTTAAAAGAGTGAACATTAGGCATGTAAATTATGTTTCGATAACTCTGACAAAAAAAATATTCATGATTTTATTTTTTCAAAAGTCTTATTTGTGGATTTAAAAATTCCCAAATATACTGAATGAGTGGAATTAAGTATTATGGGCTGAAGCTGCCAAGACCTCAATTTTAGACTTTGTTTAAAAGGCATGTAAAAAAAAATAATAGTAATAAATAAATGGCATGTAAATTTTGCAAGAAAATAAAAAGGGTGCCTGGATGGCTCAGTTGGTTAAGCATCAGACTCTTGGTTTCATCTCAGGTCATGATCTCGAGATCCTGAGATCCAGCCCCAGCCCTGGGTAGGCCCTGTGGGGAGCCCGCTTGAAGATTCTCTCCATCTTGCCCCTCCCCAACGTGTGTGTGCCGGCACACTCTCCTTCTGTCTCTCAAATAAGTAAATAAATCCTTTAAAAAAAAAAGAATGTAAATTTTCAAAAGTAACCAATCAAAAAATAACTTCTGCATCATGCAAGGGTTAAAGAAATTAGAAAACAAACACACAAAACAAAACAAATTTGATTATTATTTCATTCAGTAAACATTTATTGAGGATTTACAAGGCCAGATACTGCTCTAGGCCCTGTAGATACAGACAAAAGGCACACTGACCGCCCTCAAGGAATTCATTATTTAGTTGGGGGCACAACTAAATAAACAGTTAAAATACAATGTGATTAAACCATTCACCATAAAGAAGCCCCTTTACTTCAGTCTTGGAAATGGAAGATGTTACTATATGATTTTGAAGAACTCTTCAGTCAAATACATCTGAGTTCAAATCTGAGCTCTATCACTTGTCTAACATTGTATCATTAAGTAAATTACTCATCACTCTAAGCCTCAGTTCCTTTGTCTATAAAATGGGGAGAATAACAATTACCAGTTCACTAATGCATACTCTTTTTTATTTTTATTGAAACATAATCGACATACAATAGTATATTAGTTTCATGCGTACAGCACACTGATTAGATACTTGTATGCATTGCAAGATGGTTACCACAAGTCTAGTTGCCATATGTCACCATATGAAATTAATACAATAGTATCAACTGTGTTCCATGCTGTGCTTTATATCCCCATGACTTATTTATTTTATAACTGGAAGTTGGTACCTCTTGATCCCCTTCACCCATCCCAACTCCCTTCCCCTCTGACAGTCACCACTCTGCTCCTGTATCTATGAGTCTGGATGTTTTCTTCTGTTTGTTGTTATTGTTGTTTTTTTGATATGTGTATATGTTCCACATGTAAGTGAAATCACATGATATTTGTCCCTATCTGACATATTTCAAAAGGCCCATCCATGCTGTTACAAGTGGCAGGATTTTGTTTAATTTTTATGCCTAAGTAGTGTGTGTGTGTATGTATATATACATATATATATATATATATATATATATATATATATATATATATATATCTCACATTTTCCTTGTCCATTCATCTATCAGTGGACGCTTAGGTCGGTTCCATATCTTGGCTATTGTAAATAATGCTGAGATGAACATAGCGATTCTTATATCTTTTTGAATTAATGCTTGTTTTCTTTGGATAGCTATACAGAAGTATAATTGCTGCATCATATGGTAGTTCTAAATTGATTTTTTAAAAATCAGAAAAAAATAAATATTGGCAAACTAAAATTCAAAAAGTAAGATGAAACTCATGAGGCCTTAACTCGTCACTTCCTGTGGAAAGCCTTCCCTAGACATCCTATCTGAAATTGCAGCATCCCAGATATTTCTTATGTCCTTTCTGGCTTTTTTGTCTGCTTTACCAAATATGCTACCTCAAATATTATGCAAAAGAGCAGGAGCAGGGGGGAGGGGCAGAAGGAGAATTAGGCTCCCCGCTGAGCAAGGAACCCACCCTGGAGCTCTATCCCAGGACTCCGAGATCATGACCTGAGCCAAAGGCAGATGCTTAACTGAGCCACCCAGGTGCCCTTCAAATATTGTGTTTTAAAGTTATTTTAATCTTTATTGTAAATTACATATGAGAAGGTTTTATTTATTATACTTATATAACACCAGCACCTAATAACTAAGCATAAGTTTAATATGTATTTATTGAATGAATTAACAAATTCTTGAACACAATTAATAAGCTTGTTTTTTGACATACAAACAATAACTACAAAAAGAAACAATTCATCCTTTAGTGCATAGCAACATATTTAAATGACCAAAACTAAACCACGTATTTACAACCTGCTTAATACAACTGCAAGAACTGTGAAGGTATGAATCATTATCAAATGTAATTAACAGCTACTATAAAATGAATTTTTTAAAAAATGCAAAGAGTTATAATGCCTGAATTGACCTTAAAAATGCAAATGATTCATTCAGATAATATAAATATTTCAAAGGTCTTATTTGCAAGACAGCCTATGTGGTTTCCTTCATGGTTAGAAAAATTTTTTAAAGTTTGCTGGCCTTTCCTCAGCAGAGTTCTGAGATAAGATGAAGCTCTAAAATCTTTTTTTTTTTTTAAGATTTTATTTATTTGACGGAGAGAGACACAGCAAGAGAGGGAACACAAGCAGGGGGAGAGGGAGAGGGAGAAGAAGGCTTCCCACGGAGCAGGGAGCCCGATTCAGGGCTGGATCCCAGGACCCCATGATCATGACCTGAGCCGAAGGCAGACGCTTAACAACTGAGCCACCCAGGCGCCCCAAAGCTCTAAAATCTTAAAGCAGTGACTCTCAAAGTGAGATCACAGACAGGAGAATCAGTATCACCTGGAAGCTTACAAGAAATGTAAATTCTCAAGCCCCACCCAAGATCAATTTTTTATTTTATTTATTTTATTTTATTTTATTTGAAAGAGAGAGTGAGTGAGAGAGAGAGAGAGCACAAGCAGGGGAAGGAGCAGAGGGAGAGGGAGAAGCAGACTCCCCTGCTGAGCAGAGAGCCTGATGTGGGGCTCCATCCCAGGACCTCGGGATCATGACCAGAGCAGAAGGCAGACACTTAACTGACTGAGCCACCCAGGTGCCCCCCAAGACCAGTTTAATCTGAACCACTGAGAGTTGGTTCCAGGAATTTGTTCTAAAAGTCCTCCAGGTGATTTCATTTGAACTAAAGTTTGTGACTGTCTTAAGGGATCCATTACATGTTCATTTTTCTGTAACACATTTCGAATGGTACTAGTTATATGTCATCCTTAGGCGAAATTAAGAAAATAGTCATTTTTCTTTTTGCTTCTGAAATATTTCTTCTGGAATAATTTGCCTTCCTCTTGAACGACATCATTCAAAAATCCCCTTAGTGTCTGTGTATTGGTAGTATATACTATTAGCTTTTGATTCCATAAAAACCCAACAGAAAAAAGAAAAAAAGAAAAGAAAAGAAAAAGAAACAATCTATATTTACATCACTGATTTTATTAAGAGCAGTTGTGATAGCTAAAAACATAAACCTTTTATTTGGATTATAAATAAGCAATGTTCTGAAGCAGTGTGCTCCAGGATTCCATCATGAAATGCCATTTTAGCTCCCTAGTATGTGGAAAGTAAACGAAACATGAAAAAATGAAGTATCTTCCGTGTCAATAATGGTGTTTACTTTATATATGATAACTTGAAATAAAGTCAATAACCTGGGGCAATTTACGGCAGGAGCAGTCTCAGATGGCATGTAATCACCATTGAACAGTTCTAAATGAGACTGAATGGTTCCCAACATTTATTTTGTGAGAAATGTTGTAAGATTTGTTTAAGCACCTAAGGGAAAAGGAACAGAGGTGTTCTTGGGATAAGATTTGTGGATGAAATAGGTTCTGTTGCCACTAATGGTAGAAAAAGTAAATTTCCTATCAGTGGTTTTTGCAGTAACCTTAATATATTTATTGCAAAAGTCAGAAGAATTACACTCTGTATTTTTTTTAAAGATTTTATTTATTTATTTGACAGAGAGAGACACAGCGAGAGAGGGAACACAAGCAGGGGGAGTGGGAGAGGGAGAAGCAGGCTCCCCGCAGAGCAGGGAGCCCGATGCGGGACTCGATCCCAGGACCCTGGGATCATGACCTGAGCCGAAGGCAGTCGCTTAACGGACTGAGCCACCCAGGCGCCCTACACTCTGTATTTTGAGAGGGTAGTGATGCTACATTTTTTAAAAAATATTACATCATAATATAATGGTTAGGAAAGCAGAAACTGAGGATCTTCTGCCTAAATTCAGATTCTGGCTCTGAAATCAAGCTCTGTGATCTTGGGCATGTTACTTATTTAATCTTTATGTTGGCGATTTTCTCATCCATAGAACGGACATAATAGTAACACTATACCTTCTAGGTTTGTTATGATTATTAAATGAGTTAAGATATTAAGTTACTTCAAATACCCTTGGATCAGAGTATGCATTATGTAAGTAATAAACAAAATGATGTGCAGATAAGTTACCTAGATAAATTTAAGAAAACGTTTCTTAACTATATACCTATATATGTAGGTAGGTCAAATATATTCTGTCCTTTTTGCATCATTATTGTAATCTGGGTAGTTTATTTCAACAATGAACATTTATTAGTAAGCACCCACAATATGTATCAATTTCTGAAGTTGTTAAAAGTCATACCTGAAATAGTTTCTATTTGTTATATATTCCCTAATTCAAATATTTCTTAATCAACTGTTTGTGTATGACATTGTGCTAGGGAATGTGGAAGATATGAAAATAATGAAAAGTTGTTAGTCTTCAGGAGCTTTTTGATTCGGTAAATTAGGTACAGACACAGTATAGCAGATCACTAACACATGTGGAAGGTGAGTCCTTCCATCTTGAACAGGAAAAATAGTGACAATTTTAATGACATTTCCTCAGAGCTTGGGAGGATAAAGGACAATCGAGTCTTACAAAAATCCTGTGAAATAAAAAGATGATTGTTATTCCCATTTAATAGTTGTGGGAATGACAAATCAGAAATTGTAAGGTAACTTTCCAAGATTGTTATTCCAAGATTGTTATTCCCATTTAATAGTTGTGAGAATGACAAATCAGAAATTGTAAGGTAACTTTCCAAGTTACAGAGCCTGTCACAGTTGACAAAACTTAGAACTGTATTCAGACTTATTTGATTCCAAAGCAGATCCTTTTTTGTCTACTTCATATATAAAAGGATGACAGAAATAAAATCAATTTCAACTTCCACAATAGTATCCTTTTGTTTTAACCTCTGTTATATCTTACTGGTTGATTTTTAGTGATTGGAGAGTACTGAGTCCTTAGGTCTCACTTCAGTAAATGAATGTATTATATGTAACCATGATGTAATTAATGTTGCTCATTTTGCAATAGCAAAATAAGAACTGAAATTAAATTCTTCTGATGTACTATTATGGCAGAAAAATATGAACAAAGAAAACCAAGAATTTGTATGCATTTCTATTACTCTTTTTGATTATCACTATCTTTCTGAAATTAATCTTAATATACAGTTGTTAATGGCTTTTCATGTCATTTACGCAGACTCATTAGTACTCTGCTGAATTACATAACCCAGTTTGGCTAGAGGGTTTCAAGTGGACAATTTCACTAGCAAAAGTCCTAAGCTAGGCCTGCCCTCAATACAAGTATACTACAGTGAATCTGAAATGAAGGGCTGGTCTTGTTGTATTAACAAAATGGTGATATAGTACTTCCCAAAGTTTAACAGTCTCTGCATACAGAGACCAGGTTGTATACTTGGCTATTTTGCAGATGGGGGTACTGAGAAAGAAACTGCCAGTCTGCTTCATCCAAGCACAGTCAGGAGCGCTGATAGTTGAACTGATTGGGTTTATTGATCATCATAGCAAGGGAGAATACACACCATGGGAAAATGTTGGGTATTTTAGTGAGAGGGTGTCATAAAGATACTGATCAGGATTTGGCTTTGATTGGGTAATCTTAGAAAGGGTCTAAGGAAGTGGAGATTCACTTTGGATTGGGTGCTGTCAGGAAGTGGGGGCGACTCTATGGTCTATCTCAACAGATCTTACCTACAGGGAGAGTAGTCTAGAGGGAGGATAAAGCTGTAATTAGAAAGGAAATAGCAGTCATTCATTTAGCAGAAGAGGAGGATATTTTGTATTTTGTAGTTTGTACAGTGACTTTGAAGAAAACGTTTTATGAGATTGTTAATATCCAACAGAAAAATATGCCTTAGCTATAAGTCAGAAAAGTATGCAATAATATTGAGACCAAGTCAGGTAATTTCTTTCCTTCCTTCCTCCCTTCCTTCCTTCCTTCCTTCCTTCCTTCCTTCCTTCCTTCCTCTCCCTCTCTCTTCCTTTCTCTCTTTCTCTCTCAATGGAAAAAAAAAAAAAAAAGCCCTGCTAGCCTGGCACTCTTTTGAGCTTGGTGTTGCTACTGTTAAGAACTCATTATAGGGCAATAGAGGCCACTGCTCCCTCAACCTCACCAAGAGGTGAGAACAAAAAAGTCTTAAGCCATATTCTGCCAAATTTACCAAATTCATTTTAGTCAGCAGGCACGAAAACTGTCATATGACCTGCTCATATGTGCTTAGAAACCCTTGCATCCTCAATCCTCAGAATCTAACAACTCCTTACGGGAGAGGTTCCCACTTAGAAGAACACAGTGATGTAAAGCACAGCTCAGAAAGCTTTTTTCTGTGAAGGGCCAGATAGTAGATATATTAGGTTTTCTGTGCTATGTGGTCTCTGTCACAACAACTAAACTCTGCTGTTGAAGTTCCCAAAGAAGCCGGAGACAATATGTAAACCAATGAGCTGTGTTCCAATATAACTTTATTTACAAAACAGTCAGGGGGCCTTTTTCTGGCCTGTGGACTGTAGTTTTCAGACCCTGATGAGGAGGTGAGATCAGCCCATCTTCTGGTCATATGGGGCAACTTCCTCTGTGAAAAGAAATACAGAACCAAACAGATCTCACAAGAGCTTTAGGACTCATGGACTTTCTTCCTTTTTTAAAAAAAAAATTCTTTTTTTTTTAAGATTTACTTATTTATTTAAGAGAGAGGGAGAGAGAGAGAGAGAAAGAGAATGAGTGGGGGGAGGGGCAAAAGGAGAGGGAATGAGAGAATCCATAAGCAGACTGCACTGAGCACAGAGCCGGATGAAGGGTTTCATCCCAGGACCCTGGGATCATGACCTAGGCCCAAACCAAGAGTTGGACGCTTAACCGCCTGAGTCACCCCAGGCTCCGCTCTTTAAAAAAAAAAAAAAAAAAAAGATTTATTTATTTAGTTTTGAGAGAGAGTGAGCAGGGGGGAGGGGTAGAGGGAGAGAGAAATGCAAGCAGACTCTGCACCGAGCACAGGAGCCTGATGTGGGGGTGGATCCCATGACTCCAGACCACGACCTGAACCAAAACCAAGAGTAGGACCCTCAATCAACCTGACCTGTAGCACCCAGGCACCCCAGGGCTCATGCACTTACTATCTGGCATATGAATATCATATGGTAAATTAACGAACTATCTTATGTAGATTTGCATCCCAAAATCTGCAGTGAGTCCACAGCTGTCCCTACAATGTTGATTCTTTTTTTTTTTTCTTTTTTAAGGCATTTTATTTTTATTTATTTATTTTTTAATGTTTTTTTTTATTTATTTATTCATGAAAGTCAGAGAGAGAGAGAGAGGCAGAGGCAGAGGGAGAAGCAGGCTCCCTGTCTAGCAGGGAGCCCGATGTGGGACTTGATCCCAGGACCCTGGGATCATGACCTGAGCTGAAGGCAGACGCTTAACCATCTGAGCCACCCAGGCGCCCTACAATGTTGATTCTTGTTTAGGGTAATTCAAATTCTAATTAATCACCCCCAGAGTTTATACAAAATTAAGTTATCTGTGATTCAGACTCTTCTTACCAAAGTACTTTAAATTAAATTACATTCAGATGATTTATCTATTAGACTTTTGTTTGTTAGGATAGAAATTCCCTCTGGTACCTTAAGTATTAGATATTGAAATTGGAGATGCGTGTATTGATAAGAAAGACACACAGGGAATTCATGGGAGGAGCAAGAACCATACTACATTTCGTCTTTAGGAAGGGTGGTTGGAAAGGAATGTCATTCAGGATGAGACAGGAGCTGCTCAATTTCTGTTTTGTTTTGTTTTTCTATCTTTTAATATGACTCAGTTCTGCTCTTTCTCTGATCCCACTGCTTTATTCAGTACATAGCCTTTTGCTTTCAAAACTTCATATTAGTCATATGTCTTACTTATGCATCCTTTTGGCTTTCTCTTTACTTTGGCTCTATCATTGCCTCTCCCTTCAGGTATTCCCACTGGTGTTCCTGCTTCCAAATATTTAGTTCTCCATACAGTTCCCATTCACATTCTCCAGAGGGAGAGTTAATTGACAGAACATGAAATTGTGGTGTAAGAACTTTTCTGCTCTTGTTTGTTTTTTAAACAAAAGTTTTTTGAGGAGTGGGGGCTCTATATAGTATAATGTCTTTTTTTTCCATATTAACTAGACATTAACATCTTACATATCAATATACCAAATTCCATGTATGAGTGAATGAGTGAGTGAGTGAGTGAGTGAGTGAGTGAATGAATGAACTACACGTTGAAGCTATGAAAGTATTAACTTTCATTGTCAGGGGAGTGCTGACAATTTTTAATTTAAAATTATTTGGGAATCCAAAAGAAAACAGCAAAGATTTATTCATTTGAGAGCTCATTAAATGCCAGAAACTGAGCTTGGTATATTTTCATGTTCCATTATTTAATATCCACAAAAGCCCTGTAAGGGTGATATCATCCAGAGTTTTTCATTTGAAGAAATTGAAGCTAAAATTGTGTAGCTTTTTTAGTATACTTCATTAGTTAATTGTGGAACTAGACATTTTATCCTTGGCTATATTATTCCTAAACTTCCTGCTGTACCATGTTGTCCAAAAGCCAGAATAGTGGCAGGAACAGGGATTTATGGGGTGAGCTTCCACGAATTGCCTAGAATATAGGGTATCATCATCAAGACAAGAAGTGGCATAGAATACAGCAATCACAATGACTCCTTTCGATTTTCTTTGTGGGTGCTTCCGCCTATCCTTACTGACAGGAAGTAATCACAACTTGTTTTTCAGTGTCAGGTAGGTGGAGGTAAATGTTATGGTTTTATTTCCAAAATCGGAGACAAAATTGCTTGGCAGATGATAGATTTTTGCCATTTCACTCACGCTTCTATATCTCACACTTAACCCAATCCCCTCAAGCTGCCCTATGGATTTTCAAACACTGTGCTTAGACTTCTTTCCAGGGCTCTGCTCGCCTAAAATGACTTACAAAATTCCCTTGCCTTTTATATTTCCCTTTGGTGCAGGCATGGGAAGAAAGGTCATTCCCATTACTGAGAATCTAGTACCACTAACATTACTGTAGTTGCTTTTTAGGAATGACTGATTGTATGCACTCAGGGGACATTTGCAATATAAAAGGAGAGTTTATCAATCCAAATAACAAATTACTGGGAGTGTTAGAAACTTGTTTGCAGGTGGCATTCCCAGGGTCACTTGACCTCATTAAACTATCTCTCACTTCCGTAGCTCCTAGTACAACAGAACATATGTCACTAGATTGGGACGACACTGGTGGGAAACTGCTCCTTCCCACTTAAGAATGTGGAATATCTTACCATAAGAAATTGACTATTAGGGACAAATATGGTTATATCTAAGGGTGAAAACATGAATAATCAGGTTGAGGAAATTGTAGGAGTGGAGAACATTTGTAAAAAGAGAATTTGCCATCGATGCATTTGCAAGAACCCTTCTAAGTGAGGGATTACCTGCTCCCCCCAGAGAGATTTTCTTACCTTCTTGGTTATAGTGATTTTTAACTATTCACTGCTTTTTCAACTGTCTGAACGCTTTTATCTTTATAGCACGTATATCCTCCTACCTGAAGCTTTATAGCACATATATCCTCCTACCCTGAAGCTGATAAACACAGTTCTGATCTAATTTAATACCTGCATCAGAGTACGTTTTAGATGTCATATCACTGTCCATGAACAGCTATGCTAATGTATGAAGGAGCTCAGCACTGCTCAAAACACATTGCTGTTGCCAACACCATAAAATCCTATTTACTTTTGCTTAAAAGTGTTTGATATTGAATTTGCTTTCCCCTGGACTGTAATTAACAACATTCTCAACTGCTTGCAAGATTCAATTGACTGGCAATATTAATCACACAACACAGAGAAACTGGCTATTGCATTTGATTCTTTTTCTTATGTGTTCTTGGCATCTAATCACTGATTAAAACTAAGGAAATGGCTCTTTTCACCATGCTCTGTGGACATTTATTTTCTCGGTTTGTTTAGTCTATAAAGATTCCCCTCCCTCTTCCCTCCATGTTGGATCTTGCTTCTAAATTTCTATAGACATGGAATAAAAACCAAGAAGGAGTATTTCTTGTCAAGAGGAACAGTTTATTCCAGATAATTAAATCCAAGAATGTTCAAAGAAAACACAGCAAGGAACATAAATTAGGTTCCATCAAGGGATATAGGTCGTTCCTCATGAATGGATACTGACAAAACAATTTTGTGTGAAGCTTTGAAAAGTCATTAATAGTTTTGAAACTTTTGAAAACTAGCACATTTTGTAGAAGAAAGCAACAAGGTTTAGTTTTGTGTTTTTAAAATGTACTTCAGACACTCACAAATGTTTCATCTTTATATTTGACAGTATTTTTGAGCTTGCACCTAAGATTTCTGCATACATACTCTTATGAAAATTAGGGTAGATTTTTCTTTTTTTCTTTTTTTTTCCTCACCTTTGCCCAAATGCCATTTGGAGAAACAAAGAATACAGTGTAAATATCAAAATAAAATAAATTTAAAAAAAAGGTATCTTTCCAATGATTATAGAATCTCTTTATTATTCATAAACATTATATAGAACTGTAATATGTAAAAGCACCAGAGTCAGACTCTAAACTCCAGGAAGACAATGACACTTTATTTTATTCACTGATTTTACCTTCTTCCTTAGAACTGGAGAATAATAAATAAATCAGTGAGCAAAATAATTTAGGTTGGAATTCCTAAATTATTTTGCATGGCAGATTGCTACTTGCATTTGGAAATTAACTAACAAGATTAAAACTTAGGAAATGGAAGCATAATAAAAATGATTACGAGAATGGACTCCAGAAGCAGATGGTTTGGGTTTGTCCCTGGCTGGGAGACTGGTCTCATAGCCTTTCTTCAACTGTAAATTGAGGTAAAGAATTATACCTATATCACGGGGTAATTACAATGTTTAAAGAGTGACTGGTATAGAGTAATTACTTTATTAGAAATTGTGGTGAATTTATTGTTATTATTCTATGATTCTGGACTCTGTGTAGGTATTAAGGACTCATGCAAATATACCAATGTCGTAATGTTTCTAGAAGCCATGTGACAACCTTAAGACATTTAGACTGGCTTTGAATCTGCAAGTAAAGGAAAAAATATATATCCTGCAGTAGCAAATCTGGTTATGAATTTGCCTATCTGCTTAGCCACCGTATCTATCTACCCACCCCATCACCATTCCTTTCTGACATACCTGATCCTCCTACACCCGTATACACACACACACACACACACACACACAATTATGATTAAGTGATTCTGGCACACATAGATACACACTTACATTATGATCCCATATTCTGAACCTACTTTCAGTTTTCCGACTTTTCTGTGCTTTCTTGTGTCTACCTGCATGTCTTTTAATTTGCTGGTGCTTCTGCATGACACATCTTCATTTGCCCTTTTTCTTTTCTTTTCTTTTCTTTTTTTAAGATTTTATTTATTTATCAGAGAGAGAGACACAGAGGCAGGCAGAGGGAGAAGCAGGCTCCTTGCTCAGCAAGGAGCCCGATGTGGGACTCGATCCCAGGATGCTGGGATCATGACCTGAGCTGAAGGCAGACGCTTAACCGACTGAGCCACCCAGGCATCCCTCCATTTGCCCTTTTTCAAGCTGCAGTTCTCAGGCTATGTACTCTGACCCTGATTATATCAGGATGAAACAGATTTAACACTTTGTATACATTATGTTCCTACCATGACTGTGTCTTTATAGACTGTAAATTACATGAGAAGAGAGACTATATCTATGTATTTTCATCTTCTAGTGGCCAATCTACCATGTACCTTGTACCATCTACCATGGTACCTGGCACATAAAAAGTGTTACATGAACATTTGCCTAAAAACACCTTTCCTTCCCTCTCTCTCTCCCTCTCTTATCTCCTTATTTCCTTATTTCTTTCCATTTTTTTCCTCTCTTCCTTTTATAAATGGATTCAATACAATAATTAAGTGTAATAAAAGATGAAACCAAATATATGAAATATATTACAGTGGTTACTAATATTAATCTTTTCTTCCATGCTATTTAAAACTTACTTAAATTTGGGCCTTATTGAAGGACAAATGAGGAGCCCAGATCACCAATAAAACTAGACATTGTATGTTAAACATTACCATTGAGCCATATTAAAAAGTTGTTCGTTTTTGTGTACATTCAGAAAAAGGAAAAGGAAGCAGAATTGTATGCTCTATATCTCAGATGTGTAAAACTTTCTCTTAAACTTAAAACACCTGTAATATAGTATTTCTTGCTTTACATCAGATTATTCTAAGTGGAATCTTGTTCTCTTAAAAATATTCTGGTGATTTGAGCTACAAGATGCAATTAGGTGAGAACATCTTGTGCATTTCCTTATGAATTTCATTTTTGTAGTCCTCACTTGGGTGATAGCTTTTTGTGTTTTTTTAAGGATGAGATAGTACTAGTGCAAAATATTAGTCAATGTAGGATTATTTGCAAATCTGAAGAATTGTGAAAAGTGTATGTGTTTGTACATACATACATGCATACTTCTTGAGAATTATTCTCCTTTCAAATTGATTTTTGTCAAATCAGAGGATTATCATATTTTATTATTTAAAGTGCATATATTATTTAATGGCTTGCTTAATATATAATGAAGCAGGTGAATTTCAACCATACAACTTTTTGTTTTTTTGAGTTTGATGGGTATATTTTAATGCAATTTCCTGAATATCAACTCAGTTTCATGCATACTTTTACATGTAAGTGTCAGATTTTACTTCAGTCTCTTATGTGTGGACTTGATATAACTATGGTAATTTGATTTTTGCTGGTAGGGTGCTAAAAGGGTGTAAAATAGCAATCTAAGTTATTAAAAAGACTATAAATTTAAAGTTTGTAATTTTGGGCTGCTGCTATCTGAAGTCACCCTTTTCTGACTTCCTAATTATATATTTTATCTATTAGAGTGCTTAGTGGAAAAAAAGTCTCACAATGAGGCATGAACTTACTTAATTAGTGGACACCTCATAAAAGCAGTTTGTGCTGTTCTAAAAATTTGTTTTCTATAGATTGCTTATTGTAGAAGAGTCTATTAGCAGTCATGCAAATTATAATTTTTGTATTGGTTTCTATCATGTGTAGTTTAAGGGTGATTTAAAGTTTTCTACTGTGTGTAGTTTATTATAATTAGAGCTATAAAATGCACGACTCTTGGGGCGCCTGGGTGGCTCAGATGGTTAAGCGTCTGCCTTCGGCTCAGGTCATGATCCCGGAGTCCCGGGATCAAGTCCCGCATCAGGCTCCCTGCTCGGCAGGGAGTCTGCTTCTCCCTCTGGCCCTCCCCCCTCTCATGTGCTTTCTCTCTCTCTCTCTCTCAAATAAAAAAAAAACAAATTATATTAACTCTAATAGTAATGAATTTGAGTTCATATTTTATGTGTCTGTTTTTATTTCATTTTTCAAGTAATTCATCTTATTCTCTTTTACAAAAGGCTTGTTCTGCAGTAGACTTGGAAAAATAAAACTGATTCTTTACCACAGATAGTTTTTGAAGCACTGCTCTATAGTGAGCAGGCATGTACAGTGAGGTTTACTGAATTCTGAAATTAAAGAACAAATGAGATTTGAAGAACCTTTTCTTGAAAATGCTGACACTAGAATAATGAAGTGTCGAATGAAGAAAAGAGTTTCCAGCACCCCACTGTGGTATAGAACCTCAAGACTGCCCCCAGTGATGCCCGTACCTGGTATTTGAGCTGGACTTAGTGACTCACTTCCAAGAAGTAAAATAGTACAACAGTGAACGCCATTCTGAAATTAGCTTTAAAGAGGCCATCTTCTCTATTAGACATCTCTCACTGAAGCACTCGGTCCAAAAGTTAGGGAAGAAAGAAAACTTGGCAAAAAACTGCATGAAAGCTCGGATGATCCTCCCTCGGTCAGACCTTCAGAAGAGAATGCAGCCCTGGTTGGCATCCTGACTGCAGCCTTGTGAGAGATTCTTGACCTTTGGAAACTGTCGGAATAAACAGCCACTAAACTGTGGCATAATTTAGTATGCAGCCTGAGACAGCCAATATGGCCTTGTTTAAGAAGAGGGGAGGAGGTGTTTCATCTACTACCAGTGCACAGGGAAGCAAGTGGATTCCTGGGGACTGTTTTTTAGCCGCCATCTTCCATATAATCTTTGACTACTGACTGTAACTATCCGGTATATTGGGCTATTTTTTAAAAACTACTGTGTTGACTTTTTGATGGTATTATTGTTACATCAGTGTTTTAAGACATCTGAAATCTAAAACTTAAATATTGGGACAAACCCCAAGATATATACATAGCACTAAATTTTTAAATTGAGCAAAGCTTCATTTTTTTAGAAAGTTTTCTTTCTCTGTAATGCTGAGAAGGGAAGAGAAGATAAGTCACAAGGCAAAGCTGGTAGGGCCAGATAAGTCGTACTTTAGATCCAAGATTTTGCAAACCAGTGAGCTATGAAAGTAAACACTCTTACTATGGATAATAGCCACTATGCATTAGAATCTCCATGTATATATGAGGAAATCAAGTGATAATAATAATAGTAAAACCAAGTAACAAAAATTGCCTTCAAAACAAAAATGAAAATTCAAAGTGAGAAAAACAGCTTCCAATTTGTGTTTAAAAATAGATATTTTCAAAAAGGTATTCACAGGTATTAACCATGATAAAGGGCCCAGTTGAAGTAACTGGAGTTAACTTATAAATATATTCTTCCTACTACTTAGTCTGAAGAGCTTATTTTTTTTGCTGTGAGAGAGGAAGAAAAGCACAGAAATAGATTCTTGATTCAATAATGAAATAACTAACACATTTTGTTTCTTAAGATAGCACATTCTAAAAATAATAGTTTGCTTTCATTTATGATTAACTTTTCTTTTTTTACACAGTATTTAGCTTATATTTTGAATAGTACTACATTTTCATTGACTAAATATGCTAAGGATATATATCAGACTGATAATATGTGTTTAACATTTTCATATTATATAAATTTATTTTTATTTACATTTTTTTAAAGGTTTTATTTATTTGTTTGACAGAGAGAAACACAGCTAGAGAGGGAACACAAGCAGGGGGAGTGGGAGAGGGAGAAGCAGGCTTCCTGCGGAGCAGGGATCCTGATGAGGGCCTCTATCCCAGGACCCTGGGATCATGACTTGAGCCGAAGGCAGATGCTTAACGACTGAGCCAACCAGGTGCTCCTTATTTACATTTGATATGATGAACAATTGTCATATTTGTGCTATATTCAATATTTAGTTAAGTAGTTTTTTTAGTTACAAATTATGAACACTCAAAGTGCTGTTATAAATACAAAAAGGATATGAAATAAATAGGGAAATAATACTTTATTATTTGCATTATTGGCTACTGTTTTACTATTAATATTTTACAATTTGCTCCAATAAGTACAATAACTATAGTTTTGATTTACTAATCTGAGAAGTGTTCTAGAATTAGAAACACTTTCATGATACCTACAGGCATTTTACCTTAATTTATCCCTTGGTTTCCACTTTAAATTGAGGATCATGATGTCATATAGAATACCACATTTGTAACCTGCTCCTAAAACAATTTTTTAATATAACATATCATAAAGATTTTGAGAATCATATTATTACTTGGTTCTAAATTATATGTCTTGATTTCTTGTGCTGAAAATATGGCCCACTCACCTGTAGATTATATCCAAAGCTAGAGGATATATTTATGGTCAGAAGGAGGAAATGAAATACTTGAAAATTTATAAGCTTTAAGATTTGAGGATTTGAATCACATAGATTTGGAACATTAAACACCGTAAACACTTTTTCTTCCCTCAAAAAATTTTGTTTCCCTATGCGGAAGTAGGTATTCCATTGAATACTGTTTTCTCATTTTTAAATAAATATTCTTTTATGGGGGGCAGCACCGTATAGGATAGTAGTACAAGGGTCTTTCTCAGTATAAGACCAGCGTGGCAGGACTTCCAACTTTTTGGCCTACGGTCTCAGTCGTAACTACTCCACTCTGCTATGGTAGGCATCTGAGCAGACGTAGACAAGGTGTAAAAAGATTGTTGTGGCTGTGTTCCAGCAACACTTCAGTTATAAAACAGGTGGGGCCTGGCCCATGGGCCATAGTTGCTGATTTGTGGTATGGAGAAATGTTTAAGCCTACAGGGCCTGGGCCCTACCTCTGGGGTTCAAATCCTACCTCTACTTCTAACCTGCTATGTAAGCTTGAGTAGATTACTTAGTCTCTCTCTGCTTCATTTTCCTCATCTATAAAATAGGAGTGATATTAGAAACACTTACCTCTTACAGATGCTTATAGAACAGCTGCCAGTATGGGGTAAGAGAACAGTGACTTCAAGTCACTGTTTTACTCAATTTCTTTATGTGTGCTAGTGTCCTTATAGTTATAATGAAGTTTCCCAATATTTTTTTTTAAGATTTATTTATTTATTTATTTGAGAGAGAGAGAGAGAATGAGAGAGAGAGAGCATGAGGGGGGGAGGGTCAGAGGGAGAAGCAGACTCCTTGCTGAGCAGGGAGCCTGATGTGGGACTCGATCCCGGGACTCCAGGATCATGACCTGAGCCGAAGGCAGTCGCTTAACCAACTGAGCCACCCAGGCGCCCGAAGTTTCCCAATATTTTAAAGTCCTTATTTTATTTATTAGGACAATGTATTTTTTGTGTCTTTCCCTGATATTAAGGAATTACAAGTTTTGTATATCAATGTAAAAGTGACCATATATATTCTGAGGGAGTTTAACTTCAATTTGCAGAGATGTTCAGAGACAATTGAGGAATTCGCTCAATGGCACTGCCCTTTTGCACAATTCATTTTATTTAGGTGTCTAATCTGTGGTGAGTCAGGGAGCATAAAGTGCTTTCTAAAAAATAAAGGGCTCACCAAAGTGTTATAAATGAATTCTTTCAGGGTCCTACGACATCACTTGGAAAAATGAGTGGTACTTGGGTAATAAATGGGACATTTGGGGGCCTGAAGCAGATAGTTTGTCTCGAATAGATAATTCCTTTATATCTAGACAAAACTTACTCTATCTTGTGATCTAATCATGTGTTAAGTATTTCTGTACAGGGAGCTTTCCCCTTTTGTGAAATAGACTGGCCTATTAGACGAGGCATTCTTCCTATCATACGGTGAAATGTGTAAATGAGTTTGTCATAATATATAACATATTTCAAAAAAAAAAAAAAAGCAGATTTCCATTGCTATTTTTTAGCTTATAAAACTAGCAGTGCCTCATGATTTGGCTTAGCTATTGAAACACAGGAAGCAGGTGGCTCAGTTGGTTAAGCGACTGCCTTCGACTCAGGTCATGATCCTGGAGTTCCAAGATTGAGTCCCACATCAGGCTCCCTGCTCAGTGGGGAGTCTGCTTCTCCCTCTGACCCTCCCCTCTCTCATGAGCTCTCTCTCTCTCTCTTTTATTCTCTCTCTCTCAAATAAATAAATAAAATCTTTAAAAAAAGAAACACAGCAAGCAATAAGACTTAATGTTAGTAGGGAAATTCTGAAGTTTTGTACAAGAAGGTTTGGGGAACATAATCACAAAATACAGAAATCCTAGGAAATTTAACTTTCTACTCCTCAACATAGATTCACATGAGTATCATCATAGGGTCTTTACTTTTGTGTACATATAAAAAGGCTAACCAAGTTTTGTCAATAATTGAAGCAATGGCTTATTATACTTTGCTTTGATTCTAGAGATTTGAATCAAAAAACAAAATTGTTGTCGAAAGGTTAAAAGTTAGGGATCTTCCTGTCTTTTATATTTCCCCTAAATATAAACCTTTTACTGATTTACTTGCTCCTCGGGAATAAATGGAATCTTTGAGTGTGGGAATTCTGGCCCAGACTCTCCTCCCGTGAAGAAGACTAGGGGCCAGAAACATTCTCCTTAATTCCCTATATGTTTGTGTCCTCTGAGCCGGAATTTCTCCAACTGTGGGCATTTCTTGCACTTGTTTTCTCAATCCCAGGTTGGCTTATTTTTGATCTAAACTGAAGTTTGAGAACAACAAATATTCACACAAAGCTTTTTGAGACAAAAGGAATTGTGCCTGAATGAACACCTACATGAAAATACTTTTATCTCTTATTCTGGCAAAATTCCTAGATTTAATGAGGTGAAACCATTTTCAAAAAAAAAAAAAAAAAGTCTAGCGATGTGAGAACACAAAGAAAAATATCTAAAAATAGTTGATAGGCTAATTACTTTGCTTTTCTAAACTGTGTCAGATCTCCACAATGGCCAGACATTGACATTGCTCTTGACTTACCCAAAAGAACTAGGTGCACAGTTTACATTATGATTATAAATTTTTAGATAGCTATGGCCCCAAACTAACCTAACATGAGTGTGTTATTCTTTATTTCCCCCAAGATTTATATTTCTTATTTGTAAAGCAATCTTAGAAAATGGCATACTTCAAATGAGATAACACTGGTTACTTTTTTTATTAAGTTTTTAATTTTAATTCCAGTATAGTTAACATACAGTGTTATATTAGTTTCAGGTGTACAATATAGTGATTCAACAACTCTATACATTACTCAGTGCTCATCATGATGTGCACTCTTAATCCCCTTCACCTATTTCCCCCCTCCACCTCCCCTTTGGTAACCATCAGTTTGTTCTCTGTAGTTAAGTGTCTGTTTCTTTATTTGTCTTTCTTTTTTTTCCTTTGTTCATTTGTTTTGAATCTTAAATTCTACATATGAGTGAAATAGTATGATATTTGTCTTTCTCTTATTGACATATTTGCTTCACATTATACTCTCTAGCTCCATCTGTGTTGTTGCAAATGGCATGATTTAATTCTTTTTTTATGGCTGACCAGTATTCCATTGTATATATATATTCCACATCTTCTTTATTCATTCATCTATCAATGGACACTTGGGTTGCTTCCATAATTTGGCTATTGTAGATAATACTGCAGTAAACATAGGGGTGCATATATCTTCTCAAATTAGTTTTGTATTATTTGGGTAAATACCCAGTAGTGCAATTACTGGATTGTAGGGTAGTTCTCTTTTTAAATCTTTCCACAGTGGCTGCACCAGTTTGCATGCCCACCAACAGTGTATGAGGATGCCCTTATCTTCACATCTTTCATATCTTCTCCAACACTTGTTGTTTTTTGTGTTTTTGGTTTTAGCCATTCTGACAGTTGTGATGATTGTGTTATTCTGAAGGAAGTTATTTAAATATGGTTGAGGCTATATTTTGCCTCTATCTATCTATCTATCTATCTATCTATCTATCTATCTATATCATCTATCTATCATCTATCTATCTATCTCCACTTAATTCCTGCTCATCTGTACAGATGCTGGGTATTTCAAACACTGTGTGTTGTATCAAACACGTTGTTTTCACATTGTTGAGCTTCAGTGCTAATGATGTCAGCCTCACCTTTATTCCTTCTTCTACTTTTATTTGGTATTTATATGGATGGAGTAACTACAGCAGTGAAAACTTACCCACACCTTCTTGGGGGATCTCACTGATAGCCGTACCACTTCAGAAGAGTCTGAAGTGGTAGCAGAAAATTTGCCTTCTTGCATTAACTACAATTATAAATGGTAGGCTTTAAAAAAGTTCACTGCATCTCATGTTCAATATTTTAGAGGGTGTTCACTTTCAAAAATGTTATGAGGAGTTCATAGTTCTTTCTAAGCAACCAGAAAAACTAAAGGACTTTGTTAGCAGTAATGAAAGGTTGTCCAATGGTGATGTTGCTCAGAGATACTAACAGAGATGAACCTGGTGCTTCTGATCAGCAAGTGTGCTTTAGCAGCTCCTTTATGTCAGATATTGTGCAGATATTTACATTTTTTTAATAACTAATCCTCCCAGCACCTTTGTCAGATAGGCAGGTATTTTTTTTCCCCCAAATTTAGTCACAGGATCTGAGGTTTACATCATTTTCTTTCTTTTTTTTAAGATTTATATATTTATTTATTTGAAAGAGTGAGAGAGTGAGCAAGTGAACATGGGCAGCGGGGAGGGGCAGAGAGAGGGGCAGAGGGAGAGGGAGAAGCAGACTCCCCGCAGAGCAGGGAGCCAGACGCGAGACTCATCCCAGGACCCTGGGATCATGACCTGAACCGAAGGTGAAGGTGACGCTTAACTGACTGAGCCACGCAGGTGCCCAGGTTTACATCATTTTCTAAAGTAATACAGCTAATAAGTGGTAAAGTCAGACTTAAATTTAAGTTCTCCAAATCCACCACTCATTCTGTCTAGTTTAGTTTAGTTTTGTTTTGTGTTTTGTCTTGTTTTGCTTTGTTATGCTTCAAGGAGAAATTCCAACTCCTCTCTATGCTTTGAATGAGTACTAGTCATCATCCCCATAGTTAAGATGTAATTTAAAAAAAATAAAAGTTATTAAATGAGTGTATTGTGGTCCTCAGCCAAAGTTTTGAGACTGGAGTGGAGGAATTTAATTTGAAAGCTTAATTTCCCAAGAATTCTATCATTCTATAATTTTTTACAAAGATATTTTAAAGAGAGCCTAAGCAATCAGTATTTATTTAATTATCCAGTGATGTTTTCTTCACTTCATCTGATCCTAGGTAATTTATTGCATAACCTGTCAGTGTAGACTACCATAACATGCCACTGTCTTAACATAACCTTATCTCAACCTAAATAAAAGATTGACAGAGATGATTTCTGAAGTTTTTTTTTTCTTCTTTTTCTTTCATTTAAAATTGTTAAGGTGGGAATGCAGAATGTGGTGATGAGTGATTAGTCACAATAAGGAAAAGCTTTTGCTTTTTAAAAATTTAAAATTTTTGAATAAGTAAGTTAGGAAGTGTATTTATTTCCATAATTAAAAGGTGCTACATTTTCTTCTTTGTATAAAAGGGGGTTTTAGCAAAGAGGTTGGAAAGAAGATTCAGAGAATCTCTACTTGACCTTTTTAGATGCCCTGGGTTCTGTAGATTTCCAATGCCCTGACTTCAGTGGGTTTAAGAGTGTGGAGTTAGAAAACGTTTAGTCAAGGAGCCTCACCATGATGCACTACTCTTTCTTACTATAGTGAAAATAGCTTATTAATTTCAACAGTTAAGTGTTTTATTGACCATAAAATATGATATAGCTTATTAATTTGAACAGTTAAATTTATCTACCATAAAATATGATATGTATGCAGTTCATCTACAAGGCTTTTAGGGTGGTAAACCAGTAAATACAATAGATTTAGTCAATGTGTTTTGCTTTTTAAAAAATCTTCTCAGTATGCATTGCCTCATCTTAGTGTTGTATAGTCGTATTTACTAAATGTATATATAGTAAATATATTGTAATGATTCTTTTCCATATCAAAGATTTAAACTTTAGACAAGATTTAATTAGGTGTGAATTTTTTTTCAAACTTCCAATTGCATTTTGATGAACTCCTTAAATATCCAATTATCATGTGACAGATTTACATAAAGTCAATTTATACTATATGAGCTAGAGCAGACTCACTTGGTATTTTTGCTGCTGTATTGATGGTTCCATTTATTATTTTACTAGTGGAAAATGAAGTTGTGTAACTGGAAACTGGTAAGATACTTTTATAGCTTATTAGCTTAGGGTAATTATCTCCATGTTCTCTTGCACATTGAATTGCAATTGAAAGTATTACATTATAATATTTAGGTGAAGTGGCAACCAAATATAATTAAATTATTATAGTAAACATTGACTTGCAATGAAAATGAACACATTTATTGAAAAACATTTCTATAACATGTAAACAGTGTGTTTCCTTTTGATAACTATTGTTTTTCTCTTGTTCCTTTTTTTATTTTTATTTATTTATTTATTTATTTTATAATTTGCTGCTTGCCATTACAGGAAGTAGAGGTTTGTATTCAGCTTCTGTATTTCATATTTTATTCTAGATTTTATATGAATCTTTACAATTTAATTACTCATATACACTCAATTCACATTATTTTCCTCCTCAGGATGATTATTTCCACACTTGGAGTCCAGGAAAGGCCTTCGATCAGGGTAAGAATCTAATTATTTTAAAATAAAAATCTTCACATGTTTATAATCACTATACTTTCAACATGATATTTATTGTTTGTTAGATTCTTAAAATACTAAGTAGGAGAGCTTAGATAATGGAAAAATCATATAATAATTAGTTGCATTACAGAATATGTTGTCAGTAATAAGTGAATTAGATACCATGATTATGTCAGAACGTCTTTCATTCTTAGATACCTATATTAGATTACTGATTTGGCTTCTGAACTTTATCGAGCCCATTATTTTTAGCTGATACAAGTCACTTCATCCAGTATTCAAATATACTCAAGCACATTCAGTAGGACATAGATTTATTTGTGCAAAATTTTAAAACAAATGACTTTGCAATCTGTGTTTCAATTAATAAAAACATTCATTTAAAACAGCACTGACTGGTAATTAGACTCAGCTAGGGTCTTAGTAAGACCCAAAAGGGAAAGTCATATGTAAAACAGGTTCTCCCGCCTCCATACACAGTTTGTACTTCTGGTTATGTACTTGAGAAGGAAAAGCGGGAAAGATGCATGGGGAAGGAAAATGTGGAACAGAAACATCAAGTGCAATGCAATCATAATGATATAAATAATTAAACAGTTTTGTTTGCTAAATTCTACACTATTAGAACCAGAGACTCTTCCTTTTTAAGTCTGGTACAAAAGAAATTTCTACTTTACATTGACTATAATAACCTTACAGAAGATATTACTTCCTGAAGTAGAACCATTTAAAAATAGAAATTATTTTTAAGAATGAGTTGTAATATGTTATGAAGGGAATCTTAGGGAATTTTGCTATGTCTCCAAATTTTTGACTTAATATGTGCAATGAATGCTACAACAGCTAATTTCTCTGAGTGAGAACAAACCTGGATGGACCTAGCTGGGGACATGGATATTAGCCTGTAGTCTGAAACAGTCATTCATATCCAATCCCCTCTTTAATATTATTTCTTTTTTGCTGTACTTCATGTGATTTCACTATTATTATCTAGAGTGTTTATTTGTGGAATCTGTATTTTATAATTCTAATTTTTTTTTTATTTCACTAATAATATAAGTCAAGCCAAATGTACTAAAAGACAAGCAAAAAAATGACATACAGACTGAGATATACTTGTGAACTTTCTTGGGAAATAAATTTTTATGATGGATTCATAAACCTTGAAAAAAATCAGAATTATCCATGAAATGGATGTTAACACTTAAATTTGCCATACTTGGTGCATCCAATTACAATAAAGATGGTTTGGGCTTTGTGTGTGTGTGTGATAATTTGTTGAACTACAATTTATCTCCTGTTAAAAAAATGAAGAAAAAAAGATTGCAGTAAAGAGGCTTCCAAACCCTGGTAAGATTGGCTTAGTTTAATTTTCAAAGAGGTTTTTAATATACTAATTTGTCAAAAATATCATATTTATCAGACAGAGAGAAGCTCATGACATAATAATAGCTAATAGAGTGCCCTATATCCAGTCACTATTCTAAGTATTCAATACATGAGTTCATTTAATCTTTGCAATAACCTTGTCAAATAAATGAGTAAGGTGAAGCACTTAAGAAGCTTAAGCTCCTACTCAAGGTCATATTCCTGCAAAGTGGCAGAGTCAGGATTTAGATCCAGGCAATCTGACCCTTGAACCCCATTTCCTAACTACTATGTGACACTGTTGCTCATATGATAGCATTAAAATGAAATAATGACATACTAGTGGTATTTTGAAGTTTACGTTATAAAAATAAATATTTGCAGATGAACATAAGAGGCTATGGACTCTGAGAAACAAACTGAGGGTTCCAGAGGGGAGGGTTCTGGGGGGATGGGTTAGACCAGTGATGGGTATTAAAGAGGGCACGTTCTGCTTGGAGCACTGGGTGTTATACGCAAACAATGAATCATGGAACACTACATCAAGAACTAATGATGTGATGTATGGTGATTAACATAACATAATAAAATTAAAATAAATAAATAAATGAATAAATATTTGCTTAAGTATTAGAAATAGAGCTAGTAGCTGTGTTTCTGTGTTTTAAATAATATTTTGTAGATTATCAGACCCAGGGTTTTGGTTGATTGAACATACGTAGTTGATAAACGTATATGGAAAATTTAGTATCAACAGATAAAAAAGGAAAATGGAAAAAAATAGACTGAGATACATGTATTTGTTTTGTATTTGTTTTGACTTTGAGTCATATTAACTAATCCATTAGTAGATCATACTGAGGAGTGAGAAAAATTATCCTGTTCTCATCTAGCTCTGAATAAGACAGACAGTGTGCATCACTTGGATAGAAGAGACTTGAGATATGCTAATTTCTCATGTTTCTTGTTTTTTTTATGAAGGAAGAATCTTCTGTTAAGCACCATTTTCAAAATCTGATTGAACTTTTAAGCATAAAATAATTTATGACTTTTTAGAAGTATTTATAATTTTAATGTATTTTTATGGTATATAGACATCCATATCACATATCAATATAAATTGATTTTCTGCAGTTTTTTTGGGGGGGTGTTTGCATATTTCTTGAAAGGGATGAAGAAAAAGTTACTTTAGTATTACATTTTTTTAGCATTACATTTTTTATGCTGATATTTATACCATTTTACCATATACATTTCAAATTATGTCTTACTTTGTTTTCTACAGAATGGTCCACAAAATATGCAGAAATTAAAGTACTACTAATGAAAATATTAATATTTTTATGACAGAAAAGGTGCAATTTCTCATCACCAAACCCTTTGTACGTGTATGCATAAATATGCACATGCATACATAGATAAGCATATACATAATTTGCACATGCATAGACACACATATTTGCATGTATAAGCTTTCTTCTAGGTAAAACTCAACTGATTATTCATATATAGCTTATCTACCTTGTGGCTTAACTGTGACAAATTTTTCATCTTGCGAGTTTCTTTTCATAAATCAGAATGTTTCTATATTGTTTTTGTTTTTTGTTTTACCAGTAAAATAGTAAGAGTTTTGGGAAAATATAATAGTTTTAAATAAATTTCAGTAAAACCATTTTGATGATAGTAAAATCTGCTTTATAATAAAGGAAAGCATACTCATGCCCAAAATAAATTTGTTTGTATTTCTCCACGTAGAATTTTCTGTGCCATTACTTCTGCTCATTAATGTGGCTAATCATGAGTTGACACAACAGAAATTGACTGAAAAAGAGTTTTAATGAGGACGTGCATCTTCTTGAATACGACATGAAAACTTAATGTTTACTACGACAAACTTAGAGGGGAAATGCATGGATGAACCTAGAGTGGTAGCATGATAAAATTTTAAACAATTTAATAAAGACTTTAAATAGATAAATAAGCTGTAGCTTAAAGAAAAAAGAAAACAACACTTTTTTTTTTTTTCCTTTTCATTTCATTAACCCTGCCTTGTTTTTGGTCATGGATTAATTTGGGTTAATAATAGCTAAGTCACTGAAATTTTTAGCAGGAATTCCTGTCAGTTGTTTAGAGAATCCACAGGTACTAAAGTGCTATCTGTACAAGGAATCCCTTTTATTCAAAAATTCTTTTTCTCCAGGATATGATATTCAGGTAGCCTGAGATGAAATAGTTGGAAGCAAAATGTGTTTTGTATACATTTCCCTAATTTTACTATCCAATCCAGCTTGGAGTTGTTCCCCTTGGTATCCTCCATGGCAGTGAATTACAATCAATAGATTAATAACAAAGAAGCTGGATTTAAATAGATGCAGAGATTTCAAGACAAATCAGTTTCACATTATTGATGTGTTTCTCCTGCTCAGGCGGATTTCTGAGGTGTGGAAAGAGGGGCAAGGATTGTGCCTGTGGCTTAGATCAGGATCCTTCAGCCATTTCATAGCAAACCAGTCAGGGGCTCTCTTCTTAAATCTGGACCTCTGTGCGAAGGGCAGCCTGAATTCTTCTGGCTCATCGGTGGCATGTAATTCAACAAAATTTCCTCAAGAACTGGTGTGCTAGGAGACCATTGCTAAACTCAAACTGCTGAGTCTAGGCAGGAGAGAGAGACGTGGGCACATGTGCACCTGTGCACATTATATCAATAATATCGATATATTGGTAATATTACCACCACTATCTCTCTCCATTCTTGCAAAGATTAGTGGAGAGCGAGAACAAAGACTGAGATCTTTGAAAGGATAGTGGGATGCTAAGCCATATGCTTATACATTGTTTCTCTCTTTTCAGGATCAGTTTGTAGAGCTTCATTTGATTCCCATAAATTTTCTCATCCTTTGCAAAACATCTCACATATACCAACAGTCAGATCCTGACATGTCCCATTGCAATCAGTCTCTGGCTACAAAGGAAGAACTGTTGAGATTTCCTCTGGAGCTTTTATTCCCTTCAGTGAACAGAGCAGTTCATTGTATGATGGCTATAATTATTTTTGAAACCGAAAAAGACTAGTGTGTGAGAAAACACCCCCCCCAACTTATCTTTCCCTTCGTAAGCTACACTACCATACTTTTTAAGGTAGAGTATATGTGTATTGCAAAATGGAGGTAGTGCCTCTCTCCCAGATGACTTTAATTTTCACTTGTTTACATGAGGATCTTTTTTTTTTTCCATGTTCTTAGATGGTATTTATTGATAGTTGCCTCAAACAATAGATAGATCTGATCCATGCCTTACAATAGAGGCATGGTTGTGCCATAATGCTGCTTTGTGTCAGGGCTTGGGGCCTTTTGGCATTTTTTCTAGTGGAAAAATTGGTGTTCTTAGAATTGAAATTCAGTGTTGACAACACACAAAGATAATTATATGGTCACAATATTTTCTAAAAATGTCTTCAATCATTTAAAATGTGAATTCTGAACCATGATTTGATCTGAATCATTATTTGATCAACTCACAATAATTGATTTAGTATTTTTGCATCGTTTTGGACAAATTACTTGTTGGGTATTTAAGTGCTAATAGCCATGTCAGTTTGCATTATACATTAGTTATATCATCCATGGTGGCAACTTTGGCTCATAGAAGCCCTCTAGAAAACCTGAAAAAAAATAATATTCAACCTAGAAATGAACAATGCATGTTCATTTATTCCATGTCAGGTTTAGTACATAAGAACTACATAGGGCTTATAAATGAGAAATGTATTTTCTCTTCCTATCCAATTCTGATTTTTTTTATACAAGAATGGTATTTAACCTGTTTTACCCCCAAAATCTAGGAAAATAAATATAAGATTTTCCATAAAATGTAGGAATCAGGAATCTTACATTGCTCTATTCTATGTCAGTGCTATTTTCTCCATTGAATAATAAACATTGCATAAAGGTTTGCATTTTTAATTTACAAGATAAAATCAAGATTAATAATGCTTCATTTGGTTCATATCACAGTAGCCTACATACATGTGCAAGAAGGTAAATTATATTTATTTCTTTTCAATGACCTTATGTTACTAAATTGTGAATCAAATTTATAGAGCAAGAGATTGATTACATATACCTCAAAGGTGTTCAGATTTTAAGAAATAAGATTCTTATCTCAGACTATGTTAACCTAACATAGTAGTAAGTATTGTGAAGATTGAAAAAAAGAGTAGATATATAGGAAGTCCTATTTTTTAATAGGAAACCTCCATTGATTAGATAGGTGATCAGTCCTGCCTACACATGAAATTTACTAAGCATTCATGTAAAAAGCAGTTGCTAATCTGGGGTAGATTCTGGGCACTTTGTGTATGTCTTTGTGTGTATGTGTGTGTATATGTGTGTGTGTTTTAATTTTTAAGAGTTATAATAAAATATACATAACACAAAATTTCCTATTTTGACCATTTTTATGTGTACAGTTCAGTGGTAGTAATTCACATTTTTGTGAAATTACCACCACTATCTCTCTCCAGAACTCTTTTTATCTTCCCAAACTAAAATGCTATACCCATTAAACCCAGTTTCCCCTCTTCCCAGTTTGCGGCACACAGCATTCTACCTCCCACCTCTATGAATTTGACTATTCTAAGTATATCATATAAGAGGAATCATACAGAATTTGTCCTTTTGCGACTGACTTACTTCACTTAGCCTTATCACCACAGGGCTCATCCGTGTTGTAGAATGTGTCAGAATTCCCTTCTTTTTAAGGTTTATATCATATTCTATTGTATGGATACACTACATTTTTTTTCCATTCATACACTGATGGATACTTGGGTTGCTTCCACATTTTCGTCATTGTAAAAATGTAACTATGAATATTGACATGCAGATATTTATTTGAATCTTTGCTTTCATTTCTTTTAAATATATACTCATAAGTGGAATTGTTAGATCATATAGTAATTCTATGTTTAATTATTTGAGGAACCACCATATCATTCTCCATAATGGCTGTATCATTTTATATTGCCACCAGCAATACGGAAGAGTTCCAATTTCTCCACATCGTCACAATATTTGTCATTTTGGTGTGTGTATGTGTGTGTGTGTGTGTGTGTGTTTTGATAATATCCATCCTGATGGGTATGAATGTGTTTGTTTTTTAAACTCTACAGTTTATTATTTTATGCAGATACAGTTGAAAATCACAGGGTATAAGCAATGACTTATCAAAATAATTCTCCTCAGTGATTCTGTTTTGGAGTACAAATAGGTGTTTTTTTTTTTTTTTTCAAAACAACCACAAATGTCAGAGAATTTTAAATAACTTAGTCACATTTTCAGATCTGATGCCAGAAATCCCCCAAAGATAAAATCATCATTTCCATTGAAGAATACTTCCTGTGTGTCAGGTATTATAAATAAGACAATCATTGGGCTAAATTAAAAAGTAAATATATTCCTTAATTTGCAGAGGAAACTGAAACTGAGAGGTGTTAATAAAGGTGACAAAGCTAATAAGTGTTGTAGTTGGGTTTGAAATCTTGTTATTAGTGGATTAGAAGTTCATTTGCTCTTTCATTATGCAATATGGCTTTAGATTTAGCTCATCTGTATGCACATTTTTGGTCTGTGTCTCTATTCAGAGATACATCTTTTTCATGAAAAGACATGGTAGGAATGACACAGGGGAACATAGGTAGCTAAAAGGTTAACCATCAGGTACACACTGGATCACATTTAGGACCACTACCAAGGAAAGGAGGTGTTTGTAACTTGTACTCTAATTTTCAGAATGGAGGAATATAGATTTTTAAACTCAGTTATATAATTGTTATCTAATAAGTACAAGGGTTGTTGCATTGAGGTGTATTTCCATCACTTGGGAATAACTTAACAGCATATCTGTAAGACAAGAATGTGTTCCAAAGATGTACAAAAGCTTCTGAGGAATACCTTCTTGGAAGTTACTTTTCACTGAAGTATCCTGAACACAATTCTCAACCCACTCTTTTATATGAAATGTGGAAACGAAATACACGTTTTTAGTATGTTAAATTATTGGCATTGAAACTTAGAGGCAACTTTGGCCTAGCCACTTATACTGTTTCCAATGTGCAGGCTTAAATTTCTACTTGGATATGCTATTCCATCTTCACATAGCACTTACTACTTGAAAACTGCTTCTTAAATTAAAATAAAATCTGTTTCCTTGTGTCCAATTCTTGCTCTTACACCCTTGATCAGGAGTGAGTAAATTCATCCTTCTACATGAAAATTATGTGAATATTTGAAAGTAGCTAGTATGGTACTCTTTCTAGAAGATTTTTAATTAATTAATTAATTTTAAAATTAATGAAAGATTTTGATTAGATACTCTGCTGCTCATCATATAGATACTGGAATATCTCAGCACAATCTCTTCTACTTCTAACATTTCACACATTTTTTTACATAGATTGGTAATTTTGCTATTTAGCTCTAGATTTTTTTTTCTCTCCTCTTAGCATATTTCTTGATAATTCTACCAGATTCTCCTCTTCTGTGCTTTAATATTGCATTGCGATAGCTAAAATAAATGGTTGATAGGCAGGATAGTTGAGTGGGCATTTGATTAGATCATCTAGACATGAATTTAAATCACAATTATGGCAAAATAGGCTATATTACCTTATGCAAGTAATTTAACCATTCTAAAGTTGTTTTCTCTTCAATAAAATATGAGTAGATTCCTAATTTACAAAGTTGTGTAACTGAACAAAAAAGTATGTAAAACCTATGCATACAATAATATGTGAAATGTTCAGTATTTTTCCTTCTCTCTCATATTTCTTCTGAAGACAATTAGTAAACTTTCACTACTTTTATGTATTTGAAAACAATGTTTTTGTCGTGACATAATAATTTGTTCCTTCTATACAATATTTCAATAATCAGAGTGGCCATGTTAATTATTGGACTTAATACTGTTAAACAATAGTTATTTTGAGAGTTTTTATGAAAAATTATATTCCTTGACACATTTGAAGGAATTTGTAATTTTCAAGACTTTGGGTTAAATAAACTGTTACTTTATTATATTAAGTAACATACATTACAATTTTGTAATTAATACAATGAAATGTCTTAGATTTTTTTTAAAGGTTTTATTTATTTATTTATTTGAGAGAGAGAGAGAGAGAGAGAGAGAGAGAAACAGCATGAGAGGGGATAGGGTCAGAGGGAGAAGCAGGTTCCCCGCCGAGCCGGGAGCCCAACGTGGGACTCGATCCCAGGACTCCGGGATCATGACCTGAGCTGAAGGCAGTCGCTTAACCAACTGAGCCACCCAGGCGCCCTGAAATGTCTTAGGTTTATAAGTAACACATATGGTATGGTAAAAAAGAATACCAGTGTTGGAGTCAATATTGTCAGGTTTTGTTTTTCTAGTTGTTAACATAAAACTCAATTTTATACAATTTAAAAAACAGACTTTTTAAAAGAGTAATATCAGAAAGTCTCCCCAGCTTTATTACTTTTCTTTTTTTAACTTTAAGTAATAAGAATATTACTAAGGCTCTTTTTTTTTTCTTAAAGATTTTATTTATTTATTTGACAGAGAGGGAATACAAGCAGGGGAAGTGGGGGAGGGAGAAGCAGGCTTCCCACTGAGCAGGGAGCCAGATGCAGGCTCGATCCCAGGACCCTGGGATCATGACCTGAGCTGAAGGCAGTCGCTTAACGACTGAGCCACCCAGGCGCCCCACTAAGGCTCTTTTTAATAGACTTTCTTTTTCAGAGCCATTTTAAATTGATAGCAAAATTGAGCAGAAGGTACAGAGATTCCCACACACATGCACACACACATGCACTGTCTCCCCCATTATCAACATATCCCACCAGAATGATGAACGTAAACAGACACATCTTCATCACCCAGTGTCCCTCGTTTACATCATATTCACTCTTGGTGTTATACATTCTATAGGTTTGGACAAATGTATAAAGACACGAGTCTATCATTATGGGATCATACAGAGTACATTTACTGCCTTGCCTATTCATCCCTCCCTTCCCCTAACCCCTGGTAATCACGGATATTTTTACTGTCTCTATAGTTTTGCCTAATACAGGATGTTATATAGTTGGAATCATGCAATGTGTAAGCTTTTCAGACTGACTTCATTCACTTCCAGTATGCATTTAAGTTTCTTCCATGTATTTCCATGGATTGGTAACTCATTTCATTTTAACATTGAATAATATTCCATTATCTGGATGACCACAGTTTATTTATTCATGCACCTACTGAAGGACTTCTTAGTTTTTCCTAAGTTTAGCAATTATGAATAAAGCTGCTATAAACAACTGTGTGCAGGTTTTTTTTTGTGAACATAAGTTTTCAACTTAATTGGATAAATACCAAGAAGTGTGATTGCTGAAACATATGGTAAGAGTATGTTTATTTATGTTAAGAAACCTCCAAAGTGTCTTCCAAAGTGGCTGTACCATTTTGCATTCCCTTTAGCAGTAAATGAGAATTCCAGTTGCTCCACATCCTCACACCATTTATTTGCATAATTTATTTGCCCCTTAGGTATTTCATTTGGTAATCCTTTCAAAGCACCTGGAAATAAATG
Source organism: Neomonachus schauinslandi (assembly GCF_002201575.2). Classification (NCBI taxonomy): domain Eukaryota; kingdom Metazoa; phylum Chordata; class Mammalia; order Carnivora; family Phocidae; genus Neomonachus; species Neomonachus schauinslandi. The sequence goes on from NC_058404.1 coordinate 61,344,645, forward strand.
ATTACTTTTTTCTATTTTATCTAGAAAATCTGTGTACATGTTCAGAACCAATTGATTATTTTTGATTATATGATAGCCTATGTCTTTTTAATCTTAAGAATTTATTATTTTACTTTTTGGAAGGGGCTTTAAGTCTGAAAAGCTCTAAATATGGATAAGTTTTCTTCCTACATATTAATTTCCAATATGATGGTAGATCAGGGATATTACAATCAAGCCACTCATCAAACTCAGGTGTGGAGTATTTTGTATACATAGTCCCATACCCTCCCTACCCATTGCATCATTAGCTCAGGGCGTGGATCCCTGCACTTTCTACTCTTCACAAACTCTCCAACAAATGCATCTGTCCTAGACCGTTTCGAGCTTCAGTTAAAAAAAAAAAAAGTTGTATAACTCCTTATTCTATTGTTTTTGTTCTTTTAACTCAATGCTCTGCAAGCAGCAAATACACCTGTCATTTGGCATATTTATTACTACATTTGATATAACTAATTGAAGGACTGAATAAAAGTCTAGAGTGGAAGAATGGAATTTTGAGTATGATTTTGTTTCATTCAAATACAAGCAGATGAATTTATTTGATATAGTGCTTATTTTTGAGGAAGCTATGCTTTATTGTACTTAAGTTATAATTTACATTTACTCTTTTGTTTATTGACAGTAATTTGACTTTTTAATGGAGAAGCATTTTCCTAGCATTTTCGTGTACATTGTTTCATTTGACCTTCACACACGCAAAATCTTTCAAAGTTTGTAAGGGGAGTAATATTGTTGCTAAATGCAACATGAAGAACCTGGGAATAATTCGGGTTTTGATTTGCTCAGGTTCCACAAATATTGATAAATACAATTAAAATTAGTATTCAGATCTCCCAGATACTAATCTTGTTGATTTCCAAGATATCATACAGTTTCTGTTAATTTATTAATTGTTTAATTGCAAAACAACTTATTTATTTAGCTCATTTTGTTAAGCATAATTTTCAAGAGTCCAAAAAAAAGCTGTCATTTGTGAATACTTACTACATACCATAAGCATTTAGCTTTTATCTCACTCAGTTCTCAACACCACCTTTGATTTTTATTGCTTTTATTTTGCTCCCATTTTTATTCCTTTCATTGTTCCCATTACAATGAGAAGGAAAATTGATGTTCAGTGAATGCAAATAATTTGCCTATGATCATGCAGCTATTTGGAGTAAGAACCAGAATTCATATCTATTTCATTTGATCCCAAATTCTGAGCCTTCTCCAGATCATGACCTGGGTCAACATTTATGCTGGGGACTTGCTATTTCCATGATCATTCATTGCAACTTCAAGTTAGACTTCTTAAGGAAGCTGCTGTTGCTACTAGAAAAAGGATGGAATTCTTTCCACTTACTGTAACTTTGTATAAAATTTAATCAAAAGCATTTGCCTTCTAATTTCTGATCTTTAAAGTGAGAATGTGGCAGAGAATGATTTTTAGGCTTCCTTTTATCCCCTAAGTTTTATCTTTCTAGTGCTCTGTAAGCCCTGTGAATGGCATGCTAATGAATAAATCTTTGAATATAAATGTTGACATGCTGTAACACTTAATTCTGCCAATAATTTTTATTCATATTATTTTAAAAAGATCAGTAGTTTGTCATTAGAAGGATGAATTTAGTTTTCAAGAGAACTTTGCGGAAGCAACATTTTAAAATAATATTTGGAGAAAACTTGGTTAGCAACTTAATTTATCAAATTGATTTTAAAATACTTTATCATCATACATATAGCTAGCTAATTATCAGTTAGTATGTATTAGGCCTGTAATATTTTACAATGTTCTTATATGTTTCATATGATTCAGTTTCATATGATTGGAAGAATGGGGCTTGCTGTTGCTAAATTTGCAGTTACTCAATCTGTTAACGGACTTGACCAAAGTTACATTAAAGAACTATAATGCTAACTATTTATCTTAAATGGCACATCTAGAACTAGACTTTATGTCATTTATCACCTACTCGTGTGCCATCTCACTATACTATATTCTCCACAATTACTACCTGCTACCTTTAACCGTCATCATAAAGACGAGCTAATTATGGCTCTATTGCAGTGGAGTTGGTTGTATATCCAGTTAAGAATAGAACATTTAAAAATTAAAATAAATTTTAATGCAAGATGGGCAACAATGTGTTTATAATTCCAAACTTTTATGCAGGGCAAGAGGTAACACTACTTTAGGAAAACTTTGTGGGCTTGGGAATCAGAGAGTACTAGGTTTGAGTCTGGGCTATACTATTTGTATTAGCCCTTCAAACTTGGAAAAATTAATTAACCCAAGGCCAAAGGTAATATTTGCAGATTAACATTTAACTTAAGCCCTGAAGGCTTTCAAGAGATAGTTAATAAAGAGGCAGGGGAAGAGGAGATGTAGGAAAACTCATAGGCTGTCATTTAGGCTCAAAGCATCTTAATTATTTACACAACGTTGTCATATATTTTTTTCACACATTTTAAAAATGTTCTCTCAAGAACACTTAAACTATGCACAAAAGCTTTTATCCTAAAATGTTGAGAATTCCTATCAAAAAAAAAAGAGACAAACCAAAAACCAGACTCTTAACTATAGAGAACAAACAGATGGTTACCAGAGGGAAGGTGGGTGTGGGGATAGGTTAAAGAGGTGATGGGGATTAAGGAGTACACTTGTCATGATGAGCACAAGGTGATGTATGGAGTTGTTGAATCACTATATTATACACTTGAAGCTAATATAACACTCAGTTAACTATACTTAAAGTATTAATTAAAGAATTAAAAAAAGAATTCCTATCAAAAAAGGAACTAATGAACATATAGATTTCCACTTAGTTTTGACACTCTATACTGTAAATTTTGTGTAAATTTTGAGCATTATTTTTTAGTAAATGGAGGTGCATCTATGCACAAAATTTTATTCCTTAACCATTTTAAATTGAAAGCATTAGGAATAAAATAGACATTAATTATATATATATGTCTAATTTTATATGTATACACATATATGTGTGTATATATATATGTAGTCCGCTAGGTGTTAGTCCTGAAATTAAACTGTTTCCATTAATTAAGCTCTAATTATTAGATTTTGATCACTATTGTCTCTTATAAGATAAAAATCAGTATTATGGGTTGAATTATGTCCCCCCAAAAGATATATGTTGAAGTCCTAACCCCTCACACATGTATTTGTGACCTTATTTGAAAATAGAATCAGGTGCCTGGGTGACTCAGATGGTTGGACATCTGCCTTCAACTTAGATCATGATCCCAGTGGGTTCAAGCCCTGCATCAGGCTCCCTGCTTGGCGGGGAGCCTGCTTCTCCCTCTCCCTCTGCTGCTCCCCCTGTTTGTGCTTTTTCACTCTCTCTCTCTTTTTTTTTTTTTAAAGATTTTATTTATTTATTTGACAGAGAAAGACACAGCCAGAGAGGGAACACAAACGAGAGAGGGAACACAAACGGGGAGTGGGAGAGGGAGAAGCAGACTGCCTGCCGAACAGGGAGCCCGATGCGGGACTCGATCCCCGGACTCCAGGATCATGACCTGAGCCGAAGGCAGTCGCTTAACCAACTGAGCCACCCAGGTGCCCCAACACTCTCTCTCTTAAATAAAGAAAATCTTAAAAAAAAAAAAAAAGAAAATAGAGTCTTTATAGATACAATCAAATTAAGATGAGATGATACTAATTTAGGATAAGCTGTAATCCGGTATGGCTGGTGTCTTTATATAAAAAAGAGCAATGTAACAGATGGACACATAGGAGAAGCCCATGTGACCACGGAGGCAGAGATTAGAGTTATGCTGCCACAAACCAAGGAACACCAAGGATTGCCAACAGTCATCAGAAGCTAGGAGAGAGGCATGGAATAGATTCTCTTTCTGAGTACGCAAGAAGGGACCAATACTTCTGACACCTTGATTGCAGGCTTCAAGCTCTCAGAAATGTGAGAGGATAAATTTCTCTCTTCTTAAGCCACTCAGTTTGCAATACTTTGTTATGACAGCTCAAGGAAATCAATACAGTCAGTGTTATCAAAATGATGTTTAAATAATTCCTAACGGGCTCCTGGGTGGCTTAGTCAGTTAAGCATCTGCCTTCGGCTCAGGTCATGATCTCAGTCCTGGGATCTATCCCCAAGTCTGGCTCCCCACTCAGCAGGGAGTCTGCTTCTCCCTCTCCCTCTGTTGCTCCCCCTGCTCGTGCTCTCTTTCTCTCTCAAACAAATAAATAAAATCTTAAAAAAATAATTCCTATAATTACTAAATTGATTTCATTTCATAAGCATAAGAGCTGATGTACAAATAGAGACTGTCTTCCTTTGATCTAAATATTAAAAATAGTATATATTCATTATAACTTTTAACTCATGAATTTTTGAGTATATAAAATTTTATATAAAGTGCGTGTGTGTGTGTTGGATGAATGTTCTTGCTTAAGCAGCATCTGTTTTTCTGTCTTCAACAACCTGTTTTTCTCTTGGAAAAACATACCTCACTCCACAGGTTTTTATAGGTCGATGGCACCCAAAACCTGGAAGTGCTTATGTGACCTACATCTGAATAAATAGGGTCTCCCTGGTCCCTCTTCTCAGCAAATAGTTTAGGGATGAGAACATGACCCAAATCAGGCCACTTAGATTTGGGAGATATACAGGGGAATTATAGGAAAGAGAAACTCTCTTTTTGCAGGCGTAGCTATATAATATGACACAAGCCTGGAAATACCCAGAGTGACTTTGACAAGAGCCCAAGCACAGAAGTTCGGTGTTAAAAATGAAGAAAGTAGAACTCATCCTGAATACGGTTTGGGGCATGTCTGAAATGGGCTGCAACCATAGGTTCCTTTAACTTTTCTTTCTTTGGTTAAGCCAATTTTAATCAATTTCTCTTATGTCCAACTAAAGGATCCACACTATATAGAAACTAATACCTGGAACTGACTTGTAAGAAATCCTAAATGTAGGGCGCCTGGGTGGCTCAGTTGGTTAAGCGACTGCCTTAGGCTCAGGTCATGATCCTGGAGTCCCGGGATCGAGTCCCGCATTGGGCTGCTCGGCAGGGAGTCTGCTTCTCCCTCTGACCCTCCCCCTCTCATGCTCTCTCTCTCTCTCATTCTCTCTCTCAAATAAATAAATAAAATCTTTAAAAAAAAAAAAAGAAATCCTAAATGTAGTTGGTTGAGTAGGGACCAGGACAGAGAGGATACCTAATCTTGTATAAGAGGTAGTCACACCATCTTTATTATAGGGATACCGTGGCTATTACGTGGTCTGTTGAATCTGGAGTCTCATGACATGTACCTATTGAAGCTGGTCCTTCCTTGGACCTGTGAGTTACTTGTGCTTTTTCCTGGAATTTCTATATGTTGATAACATATTTGACTGCATATTTCCCAAAGCTTTACTTCATTTCTGTGGCTGCTCTTGTCATTGCATCAGCAGCTTAAAAAAAAAAAAGGACATGAAAAGCTTTTGGCCTTCGTAAAAACTAAAAGTTCACTTTATGGAATTATATTTGGATAGAGGTTCAGGAAAATATTCAATTTAAGTTCTATCAGATTAAATAGTTGATGTGAACCAGATTTTCTTCAAAGGTCAGAGCAACTTCCTCTCAATTAGTTGTTCTAGGTGACACATTAATCTATAGCAGATTCCTGGTTTCTCTTCCATTGGGCCCTTGTGATGGAGAGTTTGAGGGTCTCCTGGGCGCTTGTGCTGTAACAGTGTGCATTCGGAGCCTGACTTCTGAAAGTAGTGAACTCATCTGAGCTATTATGCTGAAAATGCCTTGAGATGTTTCAAAAAGTCCTTGAAGAAGGTTGGACAGTGTTACTGTAAAATCTTTGATTTGGATAATGTGGATGAACCACAAGCAAATATCCTTGCTTTTCCCTGTTTTGAGAATGACAAAAAATTGCCTCAGTGGAGAGAGAACTAAGCAGCAACAGTCTCCAATTCCCAACCCAAAGATCTCTTCTCTAAGAAATGCCTAATTTATGAACCTAAGTCATCAGCCTGTATTACCACTTGGTAAATCAAGCTCTTTCAGGCAGTAAGAATAGAATAAGGAACTGGATCCAAAATCTCATCCAGGGAGAAACAAACATTGAATGTGATCTCTGAGACTGGGATCCCAAAATATGGAGGCAATATGGACCTCTCAAAATGCTCTGGTTGTTGGCATAAGAGGATAACCGGGCAACCATTCCTCTGATCCACCTTTTTTTTTTTTAATTTAAAACCATAAAAATCTGGAAAGTTATACTGATTTTTATTAGACTCTAGAATGATACAAACTGTGTATGACTCTATAAATGTGCTTGGCCATTAGTTGTATATTTTCATTGTAATGGATTATACTTGGTAGAGAAGAGTAAAAAAGCAAATTCAATTTAAGAATAGAAGTTTTATATTTCAGGAGTTGTTTGGAAGGCATTATCACAAGTCTTTTATTTGAGAGCCCACTTAATAACCAGCTGAAACCATCCCAAATAACTGTATCAGCAAGAGTATTTTAAGGTCATTTTTTGTATTTTCTTCTGCACCTGGCTTAGAGTAGGACTGAAAATTATTTCTGGTTGAAGCTGGGACTCGGCACAAGACTGCGATAGGGATAAAAATAAAGAAATGAGGTCAAGGAAGATGAGTGGCATGCTTGAAGAAGAAACTCTCAAACTTTGGGTGCTTTCCACTTAATTTAGAACACAGAAGAAAAGCAGATAAAGTCAACTGTGAAGCTGGACAATCAGTCCTAAATATACAGGGAAATTCGATATTTTGGCATATCATAAGGTGTACTAAACAGAACTCAATAGTTGAGGCAGTTTGTCTGTCTTATTAGGAATGTCATCTTCTATCGGTGGGTATCAGAAGGGCAATTCTGATTGAAATTTTTTTGACAAGATATGTTAAATGGTATTTCATAAATATTTAAAATATGAAAGTGAAAAACAGGATTATCTTATTGGGAGTTTCATTCAACAGAAGGTCAAATATAATCCTATCTTTAATGATTTTATTTAAGCTGTGGTGAGGAATTTAATTCAGTTCTAACCTGTAAGAGATGGGGAAACGGGAGGTTATTTAGATAGATGCCTTCAAAAGAATTACCTATACAGAATGATGTGGAGTTGCAGAAATCTGGAAAAAAAAAAAGTTGTATTTGCAGAACTCCTGATAGTATGCACATGTTTAAAGACAGGAAATCTAACCCATGGGGAAGAGAATGAATATTTAGCTAAACTAGAACAGGTTCAGTTCTAGAGCCAGGAAACTAGGAAGAGTCTCAGAATAAGGATCCTGGCAGGGAAAAAAGATGAAGAACTAATTACCAGAACAAAGGAAATTACAGACTAGGTCTCAGGGTCAGAGAGCAGGGTGATATCACATGAGAGACACATGATCAGAGGTGGGTTTGAGGAAGTAGTTATATATGGTTATCCATCTGAGAATGTTAAACTGGACCTCTAGGGAAGCAGGTCCTATAGGGACTTCTATTGAGCTAGCTGTAAGGTGACATTTCTATTTCATACCCTAGGATATATTTTTCATTATCTCTTACATAATTTCATCTGCTAATCATGATACTTAAACATGCCCCGCTTCAGTCCACTATGGAGTCACACTTAGGTGTCATGATAACCATATAGAAATAATGAAAGGCATAAGGCAAAAAATCAAACACCCAAACAAACAAAAATGTACTGATATAGCAAGTCTATGAGGGATTTACAATCTATAGAAAAAAATGGCAGGTTTTTTGTGTTTTTTTTTGTCCTTTTGTCCTTAACCCCCAAAACTTTACTCATATTTGTAATTTTTTTTTTTTCTATTTGGAGATAACCTGTGCTGAAGTTGACACTCAACCCTCTCTCACTAATCACTAATTTGTTTATTTTTTAACCTACACTGAATGGGTTCCTACAGAGTTTTAAACTGATTTATGGAAACAGTATATTTTATCAATGAGTAGATGTTAATTTGCAAATTAATACATTACTCAAAGTATGCTTAAGTACAAATGTATTTGTTGACAAAATAGTTGTTTAATATATGAAGTTTCAAGATTTAAAAATTCTATATGGAGATAAATTACCTTTTTATTCAAGTATCCTGACATTTTTTTCACCCTGAAAACTACATTACTGTTGATTAGTTTAAAATGTCTATGCCTTTACAATAAATTTAACACTGCTTTATATGCAGTATATTTAAGTCCAATATTTTTCCTAGCTAGAGCATTATTAGTTTAAGTTAAATTGAAATTCTCACCAGATTTAAATCTCACAGGCCATATTTTATCTTTATTAAAAAGTTTCCTATTGACAGTGCACATGTGAGAGCTATAGTTTTAATTACAGAACATGACTTAAGTCTTGCTGAGCTGATAAAAACTGAATCACCATGCTGCCAAGTTAGGTTCCATATTGCAGCCCTGTTTTTAATTAGGTGGTTAAATTGCTGTCAGACGGTGCTTTTAAACCTTATCTTCATCTTTCCATTAAGCAAAAGACATTCAGTATCTCATACTGAGAAATACAGGAATGATCTTTTTTTTTTTTTTAATCGGTTATTCCTTTTCCATACCTACTTTCTTTGGTTTTAGCAGTTTCTTTTTTTCATGTTTTGTTGTTGTTGTTGTTGTTTTTGGATAAAGCTTGAGTATTTGGACTCAAATTTCAGTCCTAATTTCAGTTTATTATCTTTTCAAGAATGACTTTTGGGACATGAAAAATTAATAAATATTATTTTATATGTGGATTATTTTGCCTATTAATCCTTGGTTGACTATACTTAAATAGCCTTCTAGAATTCAAGAGAATTCAGAGGTTTTTCAGAATCTGGAAATCATTTAGTTCCTGTATTCAGATTCTTTCTTAAAATTATCTCTTATTATATGACATTTCAGAAAGAAGGTAGTGGTTACTTCTAATACCTATTTATTTTCTTATGTGTAACTTTTGGTGGATGGAAGGGAATTCTGAAGTTCAGTCGTGTATAGTTCAGTAGCATATAAATGAAATTAGTAATTAAGAATATGTATAAGACACTTTTATTGAGCTAAAACAGCTGATGAATTGGAAATGCAATTATTGGAAAAAAACAAAAAAATTGATTGTAATTTTATAGAGGACAGACTTCAGTTAAGTAAATTTGAATGGCAAATTAAAATAGTTACTAATAGCAACAACCTTAAATTCACTTTAAATTCATATAAATTTTTTTGGTAACATGGACAGAGGTAGGCAAGGAGTATTCCTTTAGCATCCTTGGTAATATTGTGCTGTTGTGTTGAGAATTACTCTGAGACTCCCCATGGATGGAGCGAGGGCCCACATGCCATATGTTTACTGATTCAGCATAATCTTTTCAGTTATTAAGGGTTTGTTTCTTCCCACTCAATTTCACTTTCACTTTCGTATCTGAAAATGAACAATAATTCTTCCCTCATAAGTCTTGTGTGAGGATTAAATCATATGTATGAAGGTTTGAGGACTGTACTTAGCCCATAAAAACACTTTATTATTAATAATAATACTACTAATAATATAATTACAATATGATGGCTAATTATATAATTATAATGGCTAATAACATATATCAGTAGGTAATTATAGCTCTTGACTTATATTTCAAAGTACAACTATACCTTTTTTTTCTAAACATAATGCTACCTTGAGCATTTATTTAAAAATATAAACCCTTAAAAATGCCCAAAGGCAAATTACTTTAGCACTAGGCAAGGATTCTTTTTAGTTTTAAAAAGTCATGTATTAATGCTTAGCAGTCCACATTTCCTACTGCTAAATTAGTAGTAATGTTTATTATGATGATGATGTCATGATACCATGATATTATGACTAACATATCCTGCCAATGACTCTGAACTAAATTAAATCACAGTGGTAATAATGGGCAATCCTGCTGAGTATCTCTGCTAAGCACGGACAATTAAGAAAGAAAATCATTAGTTGTAATTGGAGAATTCATGTTTGTATGTGGTAGTTTTTCACAGGAAACTAAAGAAGATGAATCCAAATAAGCCCAAAATAATACAATAATCAGTCCTCATTGCCTCATTAGCATCTTAAGAGATAATGACAATTGAGCCCTTTAGTGCGTTTTCCAGAACCTAATTAAAAATGCAATTTATAATTTTTAGAATTGAATATGGAAAAAATATTTGTCAGAATGTCACTTAAGTTGAGCTCTTTTCTTCTAAGCTTTTTTGGGTTTTTTTCTATGATAATTAATATAATTCAGATGAAATAAACTCATGTCTCTTACACTATTTTCCTTTTTAAAGCTTGGATGTTTTAGCTGTAAACACACAAGTATGTTTGTATATGGTAAGGTCTCCACAATCAGCAAGCATTAACTTAGCATGTAGTAATTGCTAAGGGTGATATAAAATACTTTTCATGATCTTAGGAATTGCACAAATCACTATATGGCTTTACTGATGAAGAAGCCAATATTCACTGGTGGTGTAATATGTGAGCTGGTTAACTTCTAGCCCTGTGTTCCACCTTTTTCGATGGCTGGAGAGCCTCCAAGCTTCCTCGGTTTTTTATTTTTCCTCCCATTACTAGCCTATTTGCTATGCCTGGAAGCATTGCCACCTCCATTTTTGCCTATAACACTCCAACCAATAATTGAACATCTTTATATTAAATAATTAAATCACGTATAAAAATTAGACTCTTTACGTTTGCCTCACATACCCCCCCAAATAATGCCTTAAAATCTTGATTAATGAATGGTATTTACATTATTGATTTCTCAGACTTGTAAGTTTAGCCTGTTTTTCAGCCCTTTCCTCTTCACTCAGATTCACTATTAATTTGTTGAAGTAATTTAGCAGTTTCTCCCTCTATAGTAAATTTATATAAATTTTGATTTTTTTTAAATTATTTTTAGAGAGGGAGAGTGAGAAAGCAGGGGAGGAGGGGTAGAGGGAGAGAGAATCTTAAAGTCTCCACGTAGAGCCCAAGGCGGGGCTCAATCTCACAACCTGGAGACCTGAGCCAAAATCAAGAGTCCTATGCTTAACCGACTGAGCCACCCAGTCACCTCAATTTTGATCTTTTAGTGTCAAGTAAGATAAACCAGCCCTGGCTAAGTTAAGCAAAAAGGTAATGGCTAAAGGGACTCTGAATAATCTAAGTAAGAACTAAGATCGTCAACCTTTGGCGTGGTCCAGATTCAAAATCCTGAGAAAGTAGATCTCATTGGCAGAGGTTAGGTCAGATATTCGGTTTGTGAGTCAGGTAGTTTCAGTTCGCCCACTGGAATAGAAGCCACACTGACGAGGGGCAGATCCTCCAAGGAAGAGAAAGGTGGTACAAAAAGGAGAGGGAATGATTGCTGGCAGATGAATAAAATCAGTGTCTTTATTTTTTTTCTTTTCTTTCTCCATTCTTGGGTAATAATATTCTACTTCAGATCTAATCTTCTTTGTCTCTAGCTTTTTTTTTGCTCAAATCTGTAATCCACAGGAGGGGACCAGATATCCTCAGACTAAAATTACAGTTCTGTGAAACAACTGCTTCTTCCTCTTCTCTGTCACACATTCTCTTGACTGTATGTGATTTTCTATTGTCACTTATCACTTATAATATTAATATCATAAAGTGTTCTTAAATACTTTGATCACAGAAACTGTGATTTTCATGACCTTATATTGTTTGTTAGAGAATAAAACACTTTAGTACAGTGAAGATATATTTGTTGAAGATCATAACAAATCAGATTTATTCCTTTCATCCTCAGCAAATGTGAATATCCCTTTAGAATACAATAAATGTGTTTATTTTACTCATCTTTGTCTTTTTTTAGACTTTTAATAGAGGCAGTATCTTTTGATAGAGTAGGACTCAATAAATTTGAAAATATTATTAGACCAGGTTTTTATCAAATGAGTTCTATTAATATGAATATTAAACATATAAATAGATTCATAGAGATATGAATATATAAATTCATAAGGATAAACAGATACAGGTGAGAATTAAACTCAAATTAACTTCTTATGGTGTTTACTTTTAAAATTTATTTTGTTAATCATGCTTCAAAAATATTATAAATAAAATATGCAAGACAAAAAATAAAAAAGACATGGTCTTATTGAACACAAGACAAACATCTCATGGATGAAAATGGAGCCATGAGCCTGGTTGAAGCTGTAGGCTCCTGGACTTTAGGTCTGACATTATGCAGAGGAGGTCTGGAGTTCAACTTATTGGGTTAATGGATTAAAGGTGCCCTTGCACAGAACTTTATTTAAAAATTAGAATTACTATTTGAAAACAGGGGTAAAAATAGGCTTCCTTCCTACAAGTCAGGCGGTAGATGGAGAAATTCAGCATCTATTTGCAGTCGTCTCATGCTTGAAGTTCAGGATGACATAAAGCTGCAAATTGAAGCAAGAAAGAGACTTGTGCCTAGGATTGAACAAATTTTTCAGGGCTATAAGCTCAGGGACTAGACTAATAGTATCATTGGATGGAAGTTGGATCACCAATTTTAACTGTAGTTCTTGTTTGGGAGCCTTGAAAGTCCAAATGCAAGTAACTGCTCAAAGAATAAAGGAAAGCAGGGAAGGAGATGGACAGAGGGAGAAAGAGATTGTTTCCTGACCAAAATGAACCTCAAAGTTCTAAAAGACTAAATAAATAAAGCAGAGAAACATTAACAAAGTTAACTAGCAAAATTAGAATAACTAACAAAATTATGTTCTGAAATATATGCTTCAAAAGAATAATAAAATAAAATCTGGGAATAGACAGAATGCAAAAAGAAAAATATAAGTGAATTTGGAGGGATTACCAGAAATTGATAAACTGTGTTGGTAAGTTTGACTCTAAAAATAAAAGGTCAGAGACTAATTTTATATTGCTCAAATTTTTGAACAAAATGTTAGAAAACAGTAATTCATTTAAATGTAGGTGGTGGTTGGTAAGTGATTAAAGACTGCTAAGATCCTAGTGTTGTTTGGGAGAATAGTTAATGAAAACTTAAGTTTTTGTTAATGAAAACATAGAGTTAACTCAGTTTGTGAAGTGTGAAGTATTGCCTATTAAAGACTCCACCTATGACTCAAGCTTCCATGGCAGGGACTGTATATGCCATTTGTTTCTATCATCTGTTCATAATAATAGAACCTCATAATAGAACCTCAAGTGTCTGCTTGGCACATTGAAACTCAGACTGAAGGTTACATTTCTGAATCTCCTTGGAAGCTAAATATGGCCATATGACTAAGCTCTGGCCAAATGTAGAACTATTAAAAATGTCACATGTGACATTTGGCAATTATATGTAAATAGAACTCAAGAGGTCATCATGGACTAGGAACAGAAAGCCAGGTGCCGGGGATGACAGAACAAGATAAGACTTCCTCAAGTCTGTGTCACTGTGTAGCACCAAATTGGCCCAGACTGCTTGGTTTTTTATTTTATGGGAGGAAAAAGTAAGCTTATCTGTTTAAGCCGCTATTACTTTTTGTTTCAACCACACATAGGCAGACTTTTTCTTAAGTGATAAAAATTATTAGTCAGAAAAATTAAAAGAGGGGGAGAAACAAAGAGAACATAACCAGTCCCACAGAAAATAAAGAGAAAAATAGAGGCTATGGTAAATCAACATAGAATAAGAAGATAAAGAATTCAAACACGTCTATGATCACAATAACCATAAATGTATGTAACTTCACTGTCACACTGAAGAAAACAGAAAACAAAATCTGAATGTGTAAAAACAAAAACAATGCTATGTTTTAAAGCAACACAGTACTTTTTTTTATAACAGGGAGATGAACTATACATCCCAGGCCAAAAAAAAAAAAAAAAAGGCAAAAGAAAGGACATCACTTAATAATAAAAGGAATTTTGCTCTAAGAAACATCAAGCATCAGGGTTTTGCATGCACCCAATCACATAGTCTTTACTTTAACATGCACACATTGACAGGATTGATGGGAAAATGGATGAAAGCTAAAGTGTGGAAGATAAATTTAACACATTTCTATGAGAAATATCATAGAGCAAGTGGGAAACATGCCAAACCTTTAAAAGTATTATAAAGAAATTTTTCAGGGTGTGAAGGCGTCATATAAGAAGGAAATCTGATCTATTTTACCTGATAGAGTTGTCAAAGACTTCTCTGAAGAATGACACTTTGAAAAATATGTCAAGAATAGTTAAGAATTAATCAAGGTATGGCCAAGTTTCAGGCAAAGGAAACATGAAAGAAAAGATATAGTGACTTCATGATTCGATTAGAGACTGAGGGAGAAAATGATGTAATAGGGAGTGGAAAATTCTGCACGAAAAATATTATACAAGGTCTTCTCTGATTCTCTCCAGATCACCTCATAATGTCATGCTGCAGAAAGGAAAATATCCTTTAGTTTAGAAATAAAAGCCAGAAAATTTGAAGAAAAAAAAAACCTCAAATGCAAGAATTTATCTTCAATTAGTTCTGTGCATTTAAAGTAAATATAACAAATTTAAATTCAGTACAGTATGAATTATATCCATAATGCATACATCTAAATGTAAAAATAATGTGTTGTCATGAAGTATTTTCACCTTTACCATTTATAGAAAATTTTATAGTTTAGTTTGTTTTTATGTTATCTTCAATGGTAGCAAACAGCTGATTTCAGAATTTAATGGTTCATTTGCTAGTATATATTGATATTTGCAGTGTGTTTAGAGCTATTATCAGAATTGTTCAGAGGTCTAGTCCAAATGTTTTTATTTGGCAAAAGGCACCACTGCAATGATCATCCTTCCCTGTCTCAGGCAGAATTTCCAGTAGTCAGAAAAATTACAGATCTTTTTCCTTGTTTTTTTTTTTTTTTCTTTCTTTTTTTTTTTTTAGAGAGAGAGAAAGAGCGCATGCAAGTGTGGAGGAGGGGCTGAGGGAGGGAGAGAGGTAGAATCTTAAGCAAGCTCCACGCCCAATGCAGAGCCCAACTCACGGCTCTAGCTCACAACCCTGAGATCATAACCTGAGCCCAAATCAAGAGTCGAATGGTTAACCAACTGAATCACCCAGGCACCCCACTGTGTTGCCATCTTTTAAGAATTTCTTTTAGGGGCGCCTGGGTGGCTCAGTTGGTTGGGCGGCTGCCTTCGGCTCAGGTCATGATCCTGGAGTCCCTGGATCGAGTCCTGCATCGGGCTCCCTGCTCAGCAGTGAGCTTGCTTCTTCCTCTGACCCTCCCCCCTCTCATGTGCTCGATCTCTCTCTCATTCTGTCTCAAATAAATAAATAAAATCTTTAAAAAAAAAAAAGAATTTCTTTTAGATATTTCATATGATTTTTAGTAAAGATCTAGGATCCTCTAATATGAAGAATTTCTTGTGAAATAGTTATCTAACATATGACAACTAAGAAATTTTAGGAGAAAGTTTCATTGAATCACCTACATTCAAAGGCTAGATCACCCTGAGAGATCTCCCCTTCTCTGTAGCATGTAGCTAGTTAACCAGGCACAGGGCTCTACATATATTCCACATTAATTAATTTATTTATAGTCAATTTTACTTAAAAATGTAAGAACGATTAAAGAGATCATTGTAATTTCAAATATATGCTCGGGGGAGCTATCTGGTAAATATTGTTTGTAGTGGTTTGGGATCAATTATTCTTGGTGTGAAGTTCTGTGATAGGACAGTCTCCATGGCTGCCTCCTGCCTTTAGTTCCCACAGATCTAAGTATCTGTCCTCGAAGAGAAGCCTCTGGATGATCAAATGGGCCTCAGCCAATACTAATGTCAATAGTTTTGTTAATATTTATATACCTAGTGTTGCTAAATCAGAGCTATGTTAAAAAGTCATTACTTTAATTTTTTTTTTTAAAGATTTTATTTATTTATTTGAGAGAGATACTGAGAGAGAGAGAGAGCATGAGAGGGGGGAGGGTCGGGAGGGTCAGAGGGAGAAGCAGACTCCCTGCCGAGCAGGGAGCCCGATGCGGGACTCGAACCAGGGACTCCAGGATCATGACTCGAGCCGAAGGCAGTCGCTTAACCAACTGAGCCACCCAGGTGCCCGTCATTACTTTAATTTCAAAAAGACATTGGTCTACATATTATTATATTTAAGGCCATGGATGTAGTGCATTTTTATCAATTCTACTTGTTTAAGACTGCCAGTTTCATGTCAAATAGTTTCATGATGGCTGTTTTCACTGATTTATAGTTTTGGTGGGCTTGGCCTGCTGGTTATTGGGGGAGTTTGGGGCTTGATGCCAGAGTGAAACCTTCTGGAAATAAGGAGAACTATCTAAGGAAGGATCACTCAGTGGCTAAAAATTTATTCATATTGGCCAAAGATCAAGAGTGGCCATGGATCAAGGGTAGAAAAAAGAGGGCTGATTTTACATTTCTACCACCTACCCAGACTGTATCTGTTCCTAGAGGACTATCCACATATTTCCCCCAGAGCCTTCTTATTCTTTGTCATTCAATCCAAGTTCATAATCAGCCAGCCAGAGAGCTTTTTATGACACTGGGCACCAGTCTAGGACAATAATAATTTACAATTCTACCACTTAAAGGTAAGCACTGTTCCAAACATTTAAGAGGCAAAATAATAAAATAGGACATTCACAAACAGGACTTTTTGTAGAGGGTTGCCTAGTATCTTATTTGATAGATTATTTGGATATGCCTTAATATATTGGATTAAATTCCTACTAAAGAATATATTTCTTTATATCTTTTGTTTATATATTGTCCAATTATTATTTCAGAATTTATTTCTAGAAATGTAATTGTTGGCTTAAAAGGAATTTTTAGGCATTTCATAAAATTTAATAGATCTTATCAAAAGAGATTTACAAATTATTTAATGTTGATACTTTTATACTGTTTGAGCTCTTGTTCTCACTTAAAAAAGAAAAATAAATTTGAAAATAATTCCAATAATTGAAATTAGTATTTATGATATTTCTGAACTCTTAATTTTTCTTTCTCTGAGCAAACCTTTCATTTTCAGCCAGGAAATGTCAGGAAATGGATTCTGCAAAGAGGCAATTAAAGAAAGAGGGAGTTAAACAATAGAGATTATGCAGAAAGGTGTGAGAAGGTTAAGGATCCAACAAGGGATGGTGAAGCACTCAAAATAAAGTCTAGCAGTAGGAAAAGTTGTCACCACTCTTAGGCCTTAAGGGACACAGGGAATCTAGTGAGACTTATAGCCCTGGAGAGATACTCTCCAACAACATGTTCAGAGGTAGAGATGTACAGATATAAAGTGACAGGGAGGGAGAAGGGAAAAAAAAATCCCATATTTTTACCTACCTCTCCTTGATTCACTAACCTCTGTAGAGGAGAAGGAAGCTAAGATGGTAAATTTCAAAGAGGTCAGATTTACAGCATAAAGTAGGATGGGAAAGGGTCTGGATTTGCAATCACAGAATATTCAAGCACAAACCACTATCCTTTCCCCTTGGTATATAGTCTTGTCTCTATCTTGCCTTTTTCCCCAAATGGGAAAAATACATAGTCCTGGTAACCCTGCCATACCACTATGGAGAATGTTAATTTTTTTCACTCCTTATAGAGCCAAAATTGAACTATTAACCACTACTAGTGCTCTTTATATAATGTAGCAGAGAAAACAGGAGAAGAAGAAATTATTAAGAAATATAGCTAGTTAAGTCACCACCTCTGTCATGAAGTCTAGATTAATAATTAATCATAGCTTCCTACTTCACCCCCTTACCCCTTTACTCTTTGCCAACAACTTTCAGCTGGTTGGGTATTCCTTTTCTCCCTCCTCCTCTCCTTTCCTCCGCTTCCCTTCCCCTTCCTCTCCCCTCCCTTTCCCCTCCTCCCCCTCTTCCTCCTCCTTCTCCTTCTTCTTCCTCTTCCTCCTCTACTTCCTCTTCCTCCCCTCCCCCTCCCTCCCCCTTCTTCTTCTTTTTCTTCTTCTTCCTCCCCTTCTTCCTCCCCTTCTTCCTCTCCTCCTCCTCCTCCTTCTTCTTCTTCTCCTTCTCCTTCTCCTCCTCCTCCTCCTCCTCCTTCTCTTCTCCTTCTTCTTCTTCTTCTTTCTTCTTCTTCTTCTTCTTCTTCTTCTTCTTCTTCTTCTTCTTCTCCTTCTTCTTCTTCTTCTTCTTCTTCTTTCTTCTTCTTCTTCTTCTTCTTCTTCTTCTTCTTCTTCTTCTTCTTCTTCTTCTTCTTCTTCTTCTTCTT